>NW_021620469.1:640045-693965 GCF_004785775.1 Grammomys surdaster | reverse complement strand
AAGGGAAAGGGAAGGGAAGGGAAAGGGAAAGGGAAAGGGAAGGGAAAGGGAAAGGGAAAGGGAAAGGGAAAGAAAAGAAAAGTTTTATATTCTCTGGGTGTTCAAGGATATCAAGGCACAATAGAACTACTCTGTTGCTGGAATGTCAAGGTTTCTCCCTAAGGAAAGGGAGGCACTGTTGCAGCATGTTGGCCTGTGACACAGTAGAATGTTTAAAATATGAACTTCAAAGAAAACGCAGAATGCTTTTGGGTCTCAGTGGTTTGTGTTCAGCACAAGACATCAGAGAAGAGCGTGGCTCCGTGGTGTCCCCACAGACATCATGACATGCTTTGATGGAGCTTTACAAGCTGTGGCAGGGATTGCAGGAAAGGGTGTCGAACGGTGCTGGGGAAGAAACACAGGCTCCACAGACTGGCTGAGGACTGGCTTGTAAATGCATAGGAATGTTGTTTGGGGACAGGAAGGTAAGGGTGAAGCAGAAATGAGACAACTGGCCCTCAACTTCTCTTTTAGGAATGGAGACCAAAGCCAGGACTGCACAGGTAACTGGTGATCTGGAGCCTCACACCAAGGCATGGCTGGGAGGATGGATGGAAAATGGCCTGGAAAGGATTGCTCATGCCATGTGGCTGGCAATAAGTAAAAACATGACACAAGTGGGCAGGGTTGGTGATGCCTGCAGAATCACTTATCAGAAGCCCCCCCAGAGTGACCAGAATCAGTCATTTCCAAGAAAAGCACTTTGAGGAGGTGGATGAGAAAAGCCAGTCTTTCTTTCTATCCCATCTCCCTCCCCCATAAGCACACAGGGATACTTGTCCTGGAAAGAGTAAGTTCTAATGAATCTCCCTCAACACCATCTTCCATGTCAAACCAGGGCGTGGCCATAGTGAGAGAAGGTGACAGGAGAGGGGAAGAAGCTGTCACTGAGACACAAATACACGTGAAAGGAAACTGCTGTGGAAGAGGAAGGGGTAAATGCATCTTGTCTGAGTTGTTCCTCCCTTGAAAAGCCTAACAGGCCTGGGGCGGATGTGGGGTGTGGTGGCTTCCTGTTAGTCACTTCACACACCTCCACAGAAAGCACGGTTGTTTTTTTTTGGGGGGGGGTTCTTTTTTCAGCCAGATCAAGATCACTATACTTGTCTACTGGATTTTAAGAATGATTTTGAGGAGAATCACCATTTTCAAAGCACTTCAAACCTCTTAGAGTAGTTAAGCAATGTAAGATTCAAGTAAGAGAAGCCTGGCCACAGTATAAGTGATATCAATTTATTTTAGTCGCATACCAGGCAGCTGGGAGATGTGCAGGGCTGCTATAGGTGTTACTGGAGTGTTGGGCCCTACAGTGAGTGCGTAGTTCTGAAAACTTGTCAGACCACTCGGCATAGAGACGAAGGTGAAGAACAGGACCACACCTTGTTCAGGACTACTTGGCTATGCGCTCACTTGCCTTCTACTTAAACCTAAACTTCATCTCGGGACCCCAAAAATGGACTTAGGATCGAGAGGGCTGCCCCCGGGCCTCTGTGTCCTTCTTGCCAATGTGGTCACACTGAATACATCTCCTTACCTTGCTTTTTATTACTGCCACTGTCTAATTGGCCTAATGGGCATGGGTGGCTAAACCTGCCTTGGTAAAGCTGCCAAAACTCCTTCGGCCACTGTCAATGTGCTTAGTGTGAGAAGTATAAGATGAGAAGGAAAGAAAGACAAAGGAACAAGGGATTTAACATAGGCTTTCATGGGGAAAGGACTCGTGGAGGGATGGTCTCGAGTCTAAGAACCAAAACCTTTAGTCCACTTACAGGCTGGGTAGTTGTAAGGCAGAAAGAGGGAACAGGAACGGGAAGGAGACTGAAAAATTCCCCTTCTTATCCTGCATCTTGCCTTTGTTAGGAGTAGCTAGGGTTAAAGAATGCTGTGTGGTTAATAAACCTCTCTTGTGGCCAGCCGTTTCTGGGGCCAGCAAGTTGGGCAGGGCAAGAATGCAGAAAAATGAGTTACTTTAATTCTGAGAAGGTATTCTAGTTTGGAGGATTGCCATTGTTTAACCAAAATGGGGGAGCTTTACAAGACAGCATGGCCAGGGTTAACATTCCTGGTTTTGCTTTTGTTAGATATGTTAAAAAGAAGTTGTAACTGTCATTTTGTAACTACCTTTTGCTGGATAAAGGCAGGGTTCTCAGTAAGCAAGTTTTGAGAAATCTTCAGTATTGAAAATTTTGGAGGAGGCCAATGCTGTTAACATATCTTTTGATGGTGTTGTGGATAAAGGAATTTAGTCTCTAGGACACAAAACAGGTTAGGCAGTTAAAAGGAAGGAGCCAGGCCTTTTAAATCCAGGTCCAGGGAAGTAAGAAGCCTTAGTAATGACTATTGCAAGCAGCCACATAGCAGAAATTAGAGGAAAGGGTCTCAGAGAATGAGGGGAGGGGCCCAGACTGTCAGTGAATGCATGCCTAAGCTTCACCCAATATTCAAAAGAACAAGATGTAGGAAAGAAGGAAAATGAAGATTGGTGCTTTTCTAAGTAACTGGGAAGGCAGGAAGGCTCTGCCCAGGGCTATTGGTAGGCTATGACCCAGACTGTGGTCCAGACACTGATTTTCATGGTGAACATGATCTATATCTATTCCAAAATTTCATTCCATCTGCTAAATGATTTCAGAGATCCAATTCTTGAAGGAAACTATTAAAGATAACTCCTCCTGGTCAAAAGAATAAAATGTTATTAAAATCAGAAACCAGCATTGTTATGGTGCCATTATATAATTGAAAGGACTTCCTCACACTTCTCTGACTGCTCCAGTGACATCCCCTGTAGCAAAAGAAAATCCAAGGTTGCTCTTTACCATCTTCCTCTCCCTACTTTCCTTAATCAAGAGCAGTTGTCAAGCCCTTCTCTGCATTTGCTGGCCTTGCTCACTCAAGAGTGCAGACAGGGCCCTCCGGTGGGCTTGCCTGATGACTCCACCATTAGATCCAGATGCTGGAGCTCCCTGTGCATCACATCAGAGGCCAGAGCCGCCCACAGCCTGTTCCTGACAGTGCTACCCTTGCTTTCTTGCTACTCCTACCAGGTTTCTGCAGTAAAGTATTCTTTTTCCTTTTAAACTAGTGTCTTGTGGAGCAATGTTTGAAACATGAAATGTGGCAATGATTTTTGCTTAAAGGAATTGGTACTGGGATGGCTGCAGTTGGGGGTGTTTTCTAGTTCTGTTATCCTTTCCACATTTCTCACTAGTTGGTTTTCTTTTGTAAAGAAAAGCCTTCCTTTATGTCATATTTATTTGTATGTTGGCTTGCATCGGTGTAGATTTTGAAATCTTACTTGTTGCCATTTATTCTTTATTATTAAATGATTTTCTTTGAGAATGCTTGTATACAGAGAAATGTGGACATATCTGCCCCTGTCTCCCCAACCCCTTGCCATGCTCCTTGACTTCATCATTGTAGAGGACATGAGGTCTTTGTGCTCATGGATAAGCTCCAGGGAAACCAGGAATGTTAAGTACACAGGGCTGTCTCTTCAAGGGAAGGAGATGGATACATGTTTTCCACCCAGAAATGCTGGGAATGCATATAGTTAATAGCCTGGTGATTTGTGCTCTGTGTAGGGCTAGGCCTCACCTGAGACCCTCAGACTATTGTGTTTGTTTATTCCAGACTCCTCTCCTAGGCCTTCCTCTTGAGCATTGTTCCTCAGTCATCAGAACCCATCTTTATGGAAGAGGCCATATGTGCTTTGTAAAGAGTTTCAATGTAAATATATCTTAAGTTTTGTTGTATACATGGGATTCAGTTAATTATCATCAGGACACCCCCCCCCAGATTGTGCTGTGCTTAAATATGGATAAAATAAACCGTCCAGTGTCAGACTGTAGAGGCTGTATTAACAGGGACTACTGAGTCCACGTTGAACTGGATTTTCTTCCTGTCTTGTGAAAATTGTTCCTCACATACTTCATATCTTTTTTTTATATATATAACCTAAGTCCAGTTACTGCTGCCCATTGGTGTAGGAACATCCACTGGAGCATGGGGATCCCAGCAGTCGCCACATACTCAAAAATGCATACTTTCCCTCCCTCAGCAATAGCTGCCAACAGCTCCTCAGCAAGGGTGTGGTCCTGCAGACATCTGCCCATTTCTGTTGGAATTTTAGCTGGACGGATTTTGTACAGGTCTTGGGCAGCTAACCATAGCTGCTGTAGGTCATGAGTGTAAAGCTATGTCATATCTAGATGACATCAATTCACAGCACTCTTCCCCATGACGCCTACATTGCCCCATACTTGAGAAGATGTTGATTTTAATGTTCAAGTGCTTAATTTAGACAACTGCTGGGGGAGGCTGCATTTAACTGAAATTAGAAATATTTAAAATTGTCTTTGTGACTTTAATTTTTCAGTTATTTGTGAACTAGGTTTTATTTACATTTATCTTTTCTTGTGAATCATTTGTGCATTTCCTGAGAATGTCACTTATAAGAACCTCTTCTGGTCAAGGATATTAACCCTTTTGTTTATCAGGAAGATGCAATGAACTAGAAATTTTTCCAATAACATTTGAGAAATTTAATCCTTTCAAACTCTCTGACATACTGCTGTTATTTTTGTTATTTTGTTATTTAGATGAGGAGAGAAGAGGACTTAGAAATATTGTCAGCAAATAAGGAAAGCCAGTATTGGAATTCAAAATTTCTAGTCTTTATCTATAACTTGGCATGATGGGAAACATTTTAATTTTAAAAAGAGCCCTGGGATAGCTAATACAATCCTGAGTCCTTTGAGTGTAATCATGAGCCCATTGATTGTAACTCTGTGTTAGACTCAGACATTGTTTCTAGCACATTGGTTTGAGATATGTTCTCGTATTTATGACATGGAATTAGTCTACATTTGTGCCTTGTGGTGTATTTGGAGCTCTAAACAATAAATGTAGAGAAGGTGAATGTTCATGTTAAGGCCTACTGAGGATAAGTATAATCTAGGAGACACAGATAAGATTCATACAGGAATCCCCCTTCTCAGTGTTGTTTTCCATAGTTTTAGTTAGCAATAATCAACTATGCTCTAAAAATACAAATATAAAATTCCATAAGGAATATATATGATTTAATTTCATTATAATTCCGCTAACTTATTACTAGTTCTTGCTATTGATCTCTTTAAATTATGTTTAATAGAGAATTTCATATAATGTGTTTTGACCACATTATTTCTGAAACTTCCCCCAACTCTCTCTCTCTCTCTCTCTCTCTCTCTCTCTCTCTCTCTCTTTCTCTCTCTCTCTCTCTCTCCTTAAAAAAACTCAGAGTTCACATTCCTATACACACATGGGTATAGGATCTCAAGGGTCACATCCTTAAAACAAATGGATTCTCCCTCCCCCGAGAAGCTATCAATAGCCGATAACTTCTCAGGTAGGGATGGGAGTTCATGAGGTCCTCCCACTTCCTGCAGGAATTTTGGCAGGCTTGATCTGGCACAGGTCTTGTGCATTCAGTCACAGTCACTGTGAGTTCATGTGTGCACTGACCCTGTCGTGTTCAACAAATGCTGTTTCACTGAAAATATCTATTCCCTCTGGAGGTCTTCACAGACCTCCTTCCATGGTGATTTTTGAACCTTGGTAGGAGCAGGTGTGATATAAATGTCTTGGTTAGAGTTGAACATTCCACTGACTTTCATTCACTGCATGATGACCAGTCGTTGGTCTCTGTGTTAATCACAATCTGCTGAAAGAAATAAGCTTCTTTGGTGAAGATTGAGAAATACACTAATTTATGAGTATAAAGATAAAAACTTAAGGAACAATTTATTACTGTGGCCATCTAGAAGAATAACAATGGTACTAGATTCTCCCCTGGGGCTTCTGACTTAGACAACCGTGATTTTTTTTTCTCTAATTAATGGTACCTACCAGGCATGAGTTCCTTCCATTTTCTGGAGTAAGCTTAAAGTCCAACCTGAAGTCAGTAGGCTACTGCCAGAACATTCACTAGTGGGTATACCAGGCCAGCCATTGTAGTGAACAGGAATCACAGCTGAGTAAAACTATTGATGATGATAACATATATATACAACCTTTTAGCACCATAAAATCAAATTGGTAGGGATAAAGCTTCTATATCAATATCAGCTTGATTTCTTCATGTCCTATGACCGAAGTATATGATGTCTCCAAAACTAGGGTCTTATCATTAAACACTGGAGAGTAACTAAGAGAAGTAACAGTAGCCTACAATGTTTTGTGAGGTCTATGGGACTCTACTGACCAACTACTTGAAAAGGGGTAACATAAACCTGCCCCTGGGATTTTTATTTGATAGCCTTTGGTGTTTGGGAGATACATGGTCCCCCACATTAAATGGTAACTCTACTTATGTTACTTTTACATGTGTACACATTTTAGAGAACATCTATAGTTGTAAGTTTTTATATGGCATCTTCAAAGGTCTTTAATATTAATTATCCTTTTCATACTGCTTCTCTATGCTGTTCTCCCAGTCCTTGCCCCATTTAACCCTTCCCAACCCATTATTCCATTATTGTTCTTGATTTTTAAACTTTATTGTAGATATACAGGGAGAAAACAATTTTTTGTGGCTTGCCACTGAAGAAACTCTGTATGCTCTATGAAGACAGTACACTGTGGACAAAAAGAACATCAGCAGAATAGCAACCTAGGAAGGCCCCTAACTCAGAGAAATGCCTCTGACTTTTGATGTGAGTGTGGTGGTTAAGCTCAAATTCCAACACAATGAGATATGGAATTGTCTGGAGTCAGGCCTCAGGGGATGCCTGTGGAAGACCACTGGGATTAGGTTAACTGAGGCGGGAAGACCCACTCATTGTGGCCCCTTACCCTGTGCTGATATCCTGGATGGCACTGAAAGAAGAAAGTACGCTGAACACACATGTTCACCTCCTTCTGCTCGCTGACAGCTGCTACAATGTAATTGGCTGCCTAGGGATCCTGCAACTGTGACTTCCCTGCCTAGAACCAAGCACCAAACGAACATTTGCTTAAGTTGTTTTTGTTACAGTATTGTATTGCAGCAGCAAGGAAAGTAGATAGTGCTCTGGAAAAATGGAAGGCTCAGAAGAAAAAAAAAAAAAAAAACTGTCTCCTTGGCTTGACTTCAGGGAATTCTCCCACTCTTCACAGTAGGTGCCTCTTGTCCACCCCTCCCCCATTTTGCTTGCTTTCATTTTTCCTCTTTTTCCTGTGTATTCACTCTGCTTAACTTCCCCTTTCTGCTCCCATGTACATTTAGCCTGCTAAGGAACTATCTTTAAAAAGCCATGCTTGGCAAGGGACCCTTTGACAAAATGACCCTGTGTAGGTGGCATGGGGTGGGGGCAGGGGGAAACTTACCCTTTATTCACAGTCCCAGGAACCTTGATTTCTGCATTAGGGGAAGGACTGGAAGCAGGAGAAAGGAACTATAGTAAGATACACCTTTTAAATTCTGGATCCTCTGACATGTTTATGGTGCCCTCTAGTGTCCAAAATGTATTCTTTCATTGTCTTTCTCCCCCTTTGTTCCCCCCTCCCCCCAAGCCTTCACCTAGCCAGTTCAGGGAAAATAATAAAACTAACAGTTTGCTGACTTTTGAGAAAACATGTATATTATTAAACCTTAGATTATCAAATTTATTGAAGAAAGCACCAATAGATTATGGGGAATCTGCTAATACATTCATGAATATATATTAGTATAATGACCCAGAGGAAGTAAGCATCTAGTCACTTAGAGATCCCTAGGAGTATAGATGTATTTAATCTAACTTGGCCTTAAATAGCTGAAGAAAGTTTTTACTAGACCCAGTCTTTTGTGACATTTCAAATGACTCACTCAGCTTTTTATGCATGCAATAAACAGAACAACACATTACCATGAGTGAAGCCAGGCTCTTTTGTCACCTGAACCTGTTTGCCCTTCTTTCTCCCTCATCCCAGTACCACCATCTACTTAGTTGCACAGATTCAAAGCTGAGAATCACTGAAACCCCTCTATCTTTCACATCTCACCATCTCGTCTCTGTATTCTAGTTTTCACAGAGGGGAATGGTAAAGTGTTTTTATCAAATTAAATAAAGACAGCAAGAGACAGGCAAGGAGGGGGCGAGGGAGGAAAAGGGCGTGGGAGAGAGTCCTTACATTATCCAATTTGTGCAGTGCTGGGAGAGATGCTGTGTTTTAGACATCGTGCTAGACGTGGGGCTGCTGAGAAAATCTTGGTCCACCTCAACCTCTCTCTTTGTGGCTGTAGGATGCCTCATCTGTCCCACTGGCAAGGACAGCAAGTCTGCGTGTGAGCTCAGGAACTCGTCTGTGAAAAATCAACATTAGGGCAGTAAGGACTGTTTTCCACTGCTCCTGGAGCGGCAGCCAGGACCTGCCAAGTGAGCCTTGATCCTGTTCCTTTTGGCTCTATGGAATATGTGTAACTGGCCTTCCCTAGCGCCAGTCTTCCTGTCTTTCTCTATGAGCCCCTTCAGTATTGTGAAATCGGAAACAATTGCCCTGTGCACTGCTGACCTTCCCTAAGAGTGTTGGATGAGGAACCACCAATGTGCCACATTCAGTGAACCATATGTGTGTTAGAAAGGCATCCAGTGGGACTGGAAGAAGGAAGATCAAAGTTCGGTCATTATAGCAGAAGTGTCAGGGACCAGATTCGTAGTGACCAAGGAAATAAGGCAGTTTACCACCGGGATAATTACTCTCTGAGTCACAGCAGGCAGTGTGCAATGGAAGGCAAGTGGCACATGACAAGGACGCATCGTCACCTCCTCATTTCGGGCTCTTTCCAAGCTCACTTTTTTTTTCAGCCCCTCTTCTTTGTCATTTCCTTGACTAGTTCTTTGCTTCAGAATTAGATTTTTTCAAAAAAGAAAGAAAGAAAGAAAGAGAGAGAGAGAGAGAGAGAAAGAGAAAGAAAGAAAGAAAGAAAGAAAGAAAGAAAGAAAGAAAAAAGAAAAGCTCTGTTTATTTCTTGAACTTGCATTTTGTTCATCTGAGAGTTTATTAAACACCAGTAAATTTATATTCTACAAATAAATAAAATTATTATTGTAGCTCCATTCAGAACATTAGTTAAAGGAGTGAGGTGACATTTTTCCTTAATTTGCTTTAGAAATATGTTGAAATCACAGCTTCCCTCCCCACTCCAGCCTTGAATCAAAGGCAAAATATTCACACCGAGAAGCAGAAATGGAATGAATTTGAACTTGGCATGAATCAACACACCAAAACATGCCTTCTGTTCTCACTCATTGTCTAATTGTTTCTGAATTATGAAATTCCCTTTGTGCTAATCCCCCCCCCAAAGGCTAGGGGTTACAAGGTTACTGGGTTCTGGTGCAGTTGTTCTTTCCTTAAAAAAATAAACTAACACAATCAAAAGGAGCTATTTGAAAAAAGAGGAAGTTGTACATTCTTGGTGCATGCAAATCTCTCTCACAGATCCCCAGAGGATTGCTGCTAGAGAAAACAGGGACAGGTAGTTAGGAGTGTTAATCCAACTTTTTCGTCAAGCCCCATGCTTATATCTGAAATTTTCACCATGAAGCCCATGCTGTTGGCCTTGAGAACATCCTCTTTAGGTTCCCAATTAAAATTGAGTACACAATCCACAGACTAGCACAATCACCTACCAACAAATGTAGGATGAAAGGAACTTGTTGCCATATAGCCAACTCTGCTCCCAAACCTTCCAGTTGCCTCAAGTGAGATAGAGATAAGAGTTAGAGATAGCCTGAGAGTCACAGAAAAGGAAATTGACAAATTTTTAATAAAAATCCTGAAGAAGCTAGGAAGAGATATACAGACCTCTGTGCCCAAAACTTGCATTGAGCAAAAACAAGGAGCATCCCATCTGCAATCTAGGAGATGGGGAGGTTATTCTTTGCATTCTTACTCAACAGACTGAGCCTCAGCTACAGCGACAAGACAAGAGAAAGATATAAATAGGATAAGAATTGGAAGGGAAGAGGTTAAACTATCCTATTTGTAAATAAGATGATTATTATACACTTAAAAAGCCTCCACAGAGTGCCCCAGAAAACTCTGAGCTATAATAAATACTTTCAGAGAAGTTGTAGGACACAAAACAAACAAACAAAAAGTCAATAGCATATGTGTGTCCCAGTAATTAACTTGCTGAGGGAAGAAATTAAGACAAATATCCCATCCATGATAGTCTAGGAATACACTGAACCATGCAGGTAAAAGACTAAATAACCCACTGATGGAAGAAAAATGGTTAAGATGCTGGAAGAAGTCCTGGATATCATGAACTTGCATGTTGAGGAGTTCTGGATATTGGTACCTGCATTCAAACATATACTGGGAGCTATATGCCCACATGGAATGAAGTCTTGCATATAATAAACCAGTACTTTATAACCAATTGGTATGCTCTTCCCTGGGGAAAACTGCCTCTCCCACTTGCCAGCTTTACTCAGTTGTTGTACTAGCAAGTACACAAGCTAGAGTCATTAGAAAGGAGAAAGCCTCAATTGAGAAATTACCTTCTTAAGATCCACCGTACACAAGTCTTAGGTTATTTTCTTAGTTAGTGGTTGATGGGAGAGTGCCCTATCTATTATGCATAGTGCCATCTCTGGGCTGGTGATCCTGGGGTCTATAAGAAAGCAGGCTGAGCATGCCATGAAGAGTTAGCCAGTAAGGGGAACCCTTCAATGGCCTCTGCATCAGCTCCTTCCTTCAGGGTCCTGCCCTGCCTGAGTTCCTGCCCTCACTGCTTTTGATGATGAACTGTTCTATAGAACTATGAAAGAAATAAACCCTTCCTTCCCAAGTTGCTCTGGTCATGGTGTTTTATACAGCAATAGTAATGCTATAAGACAGTTGCTTGTAGGTTTTTGTGTAGGGCTGAGACCTCATGGTCTTTTCCGTAACCAGTTTGTCATGTCTGTTGGTGTCATCCTTGTTCCGCTCACACTGGGCAGTCATGTTGGGGAGATTATATGGGTGTAGCATCTGACATTACTAAGAGACACAATCTCACTGAAAAGTCCCCAAAATTCCAAATGTTATTCAGTATCATTTGCCACTGGCAAAATCACACCCCTGATAGAGCATAAAGCAAATCATAGCCAGCTGCTGTGGACAATCTGAGGCAGCTCTATATCACATACCTGGGATTAAAGTGAAAACATATTTTTCTTATAATATTTCTGTGTTTTTTGAAGAAACCAAAACTCCAAAATTGTCACTACAGCTATCATTTGTGTATTTGAGGGTGGGAGACACAGTTTGAGACAAGGTCCTATGCAGCCCAGACTGCCTCAAACTTGCTGAGTGGCTAGAGATACTTGTGAATTTCTCATCCTTCTGCACCTGCCTCCTAGTGCTGGGATTACAGGTATGCATCACCACCCCCAGACTATAGTATGTTTCATTATTTTTAATTGTTATTTTATTTGTACATACCTGGTATCTGTAGAGGTCAGGAGAGAATATTGGGTCCCCTAGAACTATAGTTACAGGTGATTGTGACTGCCACAAGGGTGCTAGAAAATAAACCTGGATCTTCTGTAACAAATGTCCTTAACAACTAAACTCTCCAGCCCCTGTGCTGTATGTTTTAAAGTAAGGTGTTATAATGTCTCTGTTTTGTGGGGTTTGTTTGTTTGTTTGTTCGTTCGTTTAATCTTGGTATGATGGTTTGTATATGCTTGGCCCAGAGAGTGCGGCACTATTAGGAGGTGTGTCCTTGTTGGAGTATGTGTGTCACTGTGAATGTGAGCTTTAAGACTCTCATCCTAGCTACCTGGAAGTTAGTCTTCCACTAGAAGGCTTCAGATGAAGATGTAGAACTCTCAGCTCTGCCTGCACCATGCCTGCCTGGATGCTGCCATGCCCCCACCTTAATGATAATGGACTGACCCTCCAAACCTGTAAGCCAGCTCCAATTAAATGTTGTCCTTATAGGAGTTGCCTTGGTCATGGTGTTTCTTCACAGCTATAAAACCCTAACTAAGACACTCAGGATTACTTTGACTATTCAGGATCTTTTTTGAAACTATTCAATTTTATGGGCGCTCTTTTTCCATTTATATAAATAATGTCAGTGTTAATAGACTGAATCAGTACATTACTTTGGAAAGTAAGGACACTTTATCAATGTTAATTTTTCTAATCCATGAACATGGGCTCTCCCCCCCTCTCTCTCTCTCTCTGTGTGTGTGTGTGTGTGTGTGTGTGTGTGTGTGTGTGTGTGCAGACTCACATGTGCCACAGAATACAAATGAAGGTCAGGAGACTGAAGTTACAGAAGGTGGTGAGCTACCATGTGGGTACTAGGAATAACAGTCTCTTACTTTGTAGCCTACACTCACTCTGTAGCCCAGACTGGACTTGAATATATGGCAATCCTCTTGTCTCAGGATCATGAGTGCTAGGATAATAGGCATAAGTCATTAAGCCTGGTTTATCTTCCCTTTTTAAAAAAAATCTGTCAATTCCACAGTTTTAGCCTGTATTCAGTAGCATAATCACCTCTGTCAGTGACTCTGAAATCTTCATTTTCTGAATGGACATACTGCCTGTCTTAGTTAAGGTTTCCATTGCTATGAAGGAACACCATGACTAAAGCAAATTTTATAAAGGAAAATACTTCATTGGGGCTGGCTTACAGTTTCAGAGGTTTAGTCCATTATCATCATGGCAAGAAGCATAGCAGCATGCAGGCAGACATGGTGCTGGAGGAGCCAAGAGTTCTATATCTTATCCAAGGGCAGTCACAAGAAGACAGGATGTATTTCACACTGGGTGTAGCTTGAGCATTTAAGACCTCAAAGCCCACCTCCATGGTGACTAACTTCCTCCAACAAGGCCACACTTCTTCCAATGAATCCATACTTCCTAAATGGGCCAAGCATTCAAACACATGAGTCTATGGGGGCCAAATCTATTCAAACCACCATATTCCACCCTACTTAAAACATTCCATTGCTTTCCTAATCCAAAGTTCCAAAAATCCACATTCCTCCAAGCAAAATCATGCTCAGGCCTATCACAGAAATACCCCAGTCCCTGGTACCAACTTCTGACTTATTTAGGGTTTCCATTGCTGTGAAGGGACACCATGACCAAAACAACTCTTATAAAGGCAAATATTTAATTGGGGCTGACTTATAGTTTCAGAGTTTTAGTACATTATCATCATGGTGGGAAGCAAGGCAGTGTGCAGATAGAAATGGTGCTGGAGGAGCTGAGAGTTCTACAACTTGATCCAAGGGTAGCCAGGAGAAGACTAGATATGTAACACTCTGGGCGTAGCTTAAGCATTTAAGACTCAAAGTCCCACTTCCACAGTGACAAACTTCCTCTAACAAGGCCACACCTCCTCTAATAAAGCATACCTCCTAATATTGCCACTCCCTATGGGCCAAGCATTAAAACACATGAGTCTATGGGGACAAAACCTATTTAAACCACCACACTGCCCCTTACCCTAAATGTGGGTTCTATCAACCAGGACTGTTTTGTAGTAGTCCTTGCTGATCCCACAATGCCAGATGTGGGTTCTATCAACCAGGACCTTTTTGTTGTAGTAGTCCTTGCTGATCCCACAATGCCAGATGTGGGTTCTATCAACCAGGACCTTTTTGTTGTAGTAGTCCTTGCTGATCCCACAATGCCAGAAACAGCACATAGGCCGTGGGTGACCTGTTACCCCTGTACTCTAACTGTCCCTTTCTCTAACATCTTCTTCCACTTTCCCCAAAATATCTCTTGCTGCCAAACTTAAACTACTTCCCACAGAAACCTCAACATGTATTCAGACACCATTTATCACATATAACCTCTTACCATATGTATCTGTCTTTCTTCATAGATTATAAACTCATAAAAATTCACTAATGGAGTCCCAAAACTGAACATTGCCTTTAAAATGGTGGATGATCAGTAAGGATCTCTACTTAAATTTTTTTTAAATAGCTACTTTTATTCCAATTATATGAGTATTTTGCTTAAACATGTGTACCATGTGCGTGCCTTCTGCCCATGGAATTCATAAAAGGGCATCAAATCACTTGTAATCGGTTTATAGACAGTAATGAACCACTACATTTATACTGGGGAATAAACATAGATCTTCAAGAACAACAGAGCTCTGAAGTGCTGAAACAATCTCTCCAGACCCTCAATAAGCATTTCTTTATCTATGAAGAAGGATGCATAGCGTGGGAGTAGATATATGGGTGGGCAGTGGGAACATAGATTAATGTTTGAGAAGGTAAGTGAATGGGTGGGTGGATGGATGCATGGATGGATGGGGTGGTAGATGAATATGTAAAAGGATAAATGGATTGAAAATGGGTGAATGAATGATGATGTGAGTGAATAAGCAGGTGGGTGAGTGAATGGATAGACAGATGGACAGAGGGATGGACAGCTAGCTACATAAACATTCTCTATGCTTTCTCTCATGACTGACTTTTGTAAAATGCTGTTCTCTTTGTTTTTGGTATCTTTCTCCCACTCTCCACTCAGCTTCCTCTTGTCCATTCTTTAAGATTCAGTTGAAATTTCCTCCCTGCTCAGTCTTTCCCTGACCTCACTTCCAGGCTAGGTATCCTCTCTACTCCTGCTGCCTAGCACATCCCTTCACAAGAGTCTTTCCTGTAGATCTGGGTTGGCTCCTCAGGTTCTGAGCTCCCTAAGAGGGGCCCATATCATAGGTTCTGTGTAACACCATGAGAATGTTTGGATGAACTGAGAATGGAAGTAAAGATGATAAGGATCTGGGTGTTGTCTTGCTCTCGAATGGCAAAAACTGGAGATGCTGTGTTCTATGAAGTGATGATTTCTTCCTGGAGAAATCTCTAGATACATTCTTGAGAGGGATGTGGAGGGTGTTGGTACCCAGAGAGCAAAGCATGACAAAGGATAGTGGGAAGTGAGAGCTCTTGGGGGTCGCTTTTCCTTGTTCTACATCTATCCTGTCCAGGAGGCACCCAGCATCCTCTCTGGTGTGTGTTCAGAAATCAAAGCTAATCCCACAGAAGCAGGTTGCTCAAGTGAAGAACTGCCTGGGCACTGGGCTCTGAGAAGAACATGGGTGCCTCTAGTGATGGGTTTAGGGACTTTCCTCCTGCCCCAAAGCTCCCAGACACTGAGACTCAGATTATATTTACAAATACCTTGGCCACAAGCTTTGGCTATTCCCTGACTAACTCATGTAATGGGATAACCTCCCACTGCATTTGAATAAAGCTCAATGATTGGGCTGTATGAGAGGTAGGCAGAGTGAGGAGTCAGAAGGAGAAGGAAGAGGAGGAGAAAAGAGGAAGAGAACAGGAGAGAGGGGGAAATGGCAGAGGATGCACATGTGTCTCTAGCAGGTTAAGGTAGTTGTAATATCTAGGTTAGGTATTGGGTAACACTTCTAATTGTGTGGGCTTCTTGTTAACTGAGTATTACCAAACCTAGAAAGCCATTGGATAATCTTTAACCATTAGAGTCTCATTTCTACCAGGTACCGCGTGAATGGCGGGATGGTCTGGGCTCAGCCCAGCCTTGTGGAGACCACGTGGTGGATTGGCAGAGCCATCTCCCATGCTGCCGTCTTGTGAGTGCCAGGGACAGTGTTTCCGGATGGTAGCTTCTAGCTACGGTGTGAGTGCATGTGGCCTCTGGCCATTTCTAGCTGTGTCGTGCATGTGGCCTCTGGCCATGGAACATGACGGCAGAGCTAAGTGGAGCTGCCGCCACTTAGATAGTCAGCCCAAGAAAACGCCGCTTTAAATATTACCCTCAACAAACTCATGTACATTCCATTATTGTATTCTAAGTTCTGTCATGTGGTGGGTTGACTCTTCAGCTCCTATGCTTCTGTCCTCCTCCGTGTTCTCAGGTGAATCCTCCTGCTTCTGGCTCTGTCACAGAGTTCTGCTTCCTAACAGAACTCCTACCTCCTATTTCCTTCCTCAGCTACAGGCCAGTAAGGTTTTGTTTTTGTTTTGTTTTGTTTTGTTTTGTTTTGTTCAAATTAATTTTTATTGGATATTTTATTTACATTTCAGATGTTATCCCCTTTCTCCATTTCCCCCTCCCAAAAACCACCTATCCCATTCCCCCTCCACCTGATTCTGTGAGGGTGTTCTCCCACCTACCCACCCATTCCCACCTCCCCACCCTCAAATAGTTCTACCTGAAGCCCAGACTCCTGGGCATATACCCCAAAGATGCTCCATCATACCACAAAAACATGTGCTCCACTGTGTTCACAGCAGCCTTATATGTAATAGCCGGAAACTGTAATCAACCTAGCTGATCTGATCCTGTGAAGACACCATATCCTGAACCATCCTAGAGCAGCAGTTAAGAACCCTCCCCCACATCCCTAAGCCCCAAACTGCTACAACTGGCAGCCTGGGGCTCTCAGGAGCCATCACCCACCCATATCCCGCCCCCCTGGAATACCACTCCTATTCCACCCCTTGCTTGGCCCATTTGGCTGTTCCTGTCAAGACATCTTATCCTGAGCCAACATAAAAGAGCCACTGCACTCAGAGCAGTGGAGGTACCATTGTACTCAGAGCTGCAGAGGGAACCACTGCACTTGGAGCAGTGGGGAACCACTTGACTTGGAGTAATAGGATTTCAGGATCCCAGAGGAAGCCTGAGTCCCAGAAGCTCTTCCACCCAAGACCTCAGGATCACAGAGACAGCTGGACTCTGACGAGTTCCGACACAAGCAAGATAACTGGAAAGACAGGCTCCAGTCAAAGACAGTGAGTGCAGGTAGCACTAGAGATAACCAAATTGCAAAAGGTAAAGCAAGAATATAAACAACAGAAACCAAAGTTATCTGGCATCATCAGAACCCAGTTCTCCCACCATAGCAAGTCCTTGACACCCCATCACACAAGAAAAGCAGGATTCAGATTTAAAATCACTTCATATAAGGATGATAGAGGACTTTAAGAAGGACATAAACAACACCCTTAAAGAAATACAGAAGAACACAGGTAACAGGTAGAAACCCTTAAAGATGAAACACAAAAATCCTTTAAAGAATTGCAAGAAAATACAACCAAACAGGTGAAGGAATTGATCAAAACCATCCAGGATCTAAAAATGGAAGTAAAAACAATAAAGAAATCTCAAAGGAAGACTACCCTGGAGATAGAAAACCTAGGAAAGAGATCGGGAGTCATAGATGCAAGCATCACCAACAGAATACAAGAGAAAGAAGAGAGAATCTCATGTGCAGAAGATACCATGGAAAACATTGACACAACTGTCAAAGGAAATGCAAATGCAAAAAGCTCTTAACCCAAAACATCTAGGAAATCTAGGACACAATGAGAAGTATAGATGAGAGTGAAGATTCCCAACTTAAAGGCCCAGTAAATTCAACAAAATTATAGAGAAAAACTTTCCTAACCTAAAGAAACAGATGTCCATGAATGTACAAGAAGCCTAATAGAACACCAAATAGACTAGACCAGCAAAGAAATTCCTCCCATCACATAATCAAAACATCAAATGCACAAATCAAAGAAAAATTACTAAAAGAAGTAAGGGGAAAATGTCAAGTAACATATAGGGGCAGACCTATAAGAATTACACACCAGACTTCTCACCAGAGACTATAAAAGCCAGAATATCTTGGACTGACATCATACAGACCCTAAAAGAACACAAATGCCAGCCCAGACTACCATACCCAGCAAAACTCTCAATCACTATAGATGAAGAAAACAAGATATTCCATGACAAAACCAAATTTACACAATATCTTCCCACAAATCCAGCCCTACAAAGGATAATAGATGGAAAACTCCAACACAAGGAGGAAAATTACAACCTAGAAAAAGCAAGAAAGTAATCTTCCAACAAACCCAAAAGAAGATAGCTACACAAACATAATTCCACCTCTAATAAGAAAAATAACAGAAAGCAACAATCACTTTTCCTTAATATCTCTTAACATCAATGGACTCAATTCCCCAATAAAAAGATGTAGACTAACAGTGGATATGTAAACAGAACCCCAAATTTTGCTGCATACAGGAAACTCACCTCAGCGACAAAGACAGACACTACCTCAGAGTAAAATGATAGAAAACAATTTTCCAAGCAAATGGTCCCAAGAAACAAGCTGGAGTAGTGATTTTAACATCAAATAAAATCGACTTTCAACCAAAAGTAAACAAAAAAGAAAAGGAAGGACACTTCATACTCTTCAAAGGAAAAATCTACCAAGATGAACTCTCAATTCTGAACATCTATGCTCCAAATGCAAGGGCACCTACATTCCTAAAAGAAACTTTACTAAAGCTCAAAGCACAAATTGTACCTCACACAATAATAGTGAGGGATTTCAACACCCCACTCTCAGCAATGGACAGATCATGGAAACAGAAACTAAACAGAGACACAGTGCAATTAATGGAAGTTATGAACCAAATGGATTTAATGAATATCTATAGAACATTTTATCCTAAAACAAAAGAATATACATTTTTCTCAGCACCTCATGGTACCTTCTCCAAAATAGACCATATAATTGGTCACAAAGCAGCCCTCAAAAGATACAAAAATGGAAATAATCCCTTGCATCCTATCAGATCACCATGGACTAAGGCTGGTCTTCAATAATCACAAAAACAATGGAAAGCCCACATTCACATGGAAACTGAACAACGTTCTACTCAATGATGACTTGGTCAAGGAAGAAATAAAGAAATCAAAGACTTTTTAGAATTTAATGAAAATGAAGGCTCATTATACCAAAACTTATGAGACACAATAAAAGCAGTGCTAAAAGGAAAACTCATAGCTCTAAGTGTCTACAAAAAGAAACTGGAGAGAGCATACACTAGCAACTTGACAACACACCTGAAAGCTCTAAAACAAAAAGAGGCAAATACACTCAAGAGGAGTAGACAACAGGAAATAATCCAACTCAGGGCTGAAATCAACCAAGTAGAAAAGAAAAGAATTATACAAAGTATCAATAAAACCAGGAGCTGGTTCCTTTACAAAATCAACAAGATAGATAAGCCCTTAGCTAGACTAACCAGAGGGCACAGAGACAGTATCCAAATTAATAAGATTAGAACTGAAAAGAGAGACATAACAACAGAAACTGAGGAAATTAAAAAAAAAAAAAAACATCAGATCCTACTACAAAAGCCTATACTCAACAAAACTGGAAAATCTGGATGAAATGGACAATTTTCAAGACAGACAGCAGGTACCAAAGTTAAATCAGGAGCAGATAAACCTCCTAAACAGTCCTATAAACCCTAAAGAAATAGCAGCAGTCATTAAAAGTCTCCACACCAAAAAAAGTCCAGGACCAGATGGTTTTAGTGCAGAATTCTATCAGGAATACCAATACCTAATACCAATTCTGTTCAAACTATTCCACAAAATAGAAACAGAAGAAACACTAACCAAATTCATTCTATGAAGCCACAACTGCAATCATACTTAAGCCACACAAAGACACAATAAAGAAAGAAAAATTCAGACCAATCTCCCTTATGAATATTGATGCAAAAATACTCAATAAAATTCTCACAAACCGAACCCAAGAACACATCAAAACAGTCATCAATCATGATCAAGTAGGCTTTATCCCAGGAATGCAGGGATGGTTCAATATTCAAAAATCCATCAATGTAATCCACTATTTAAACAAACTCAAAGAAAAAAAACACATGATCATCTCACTATATACTGAGAAACATTTGACAAAATTCAACATCCCTTCATGGTAAAAGTCTTGAAAAGATCAGTAATCCAAGGCCCATACCTAAACATAATAAAAGCAATACACAGTAAGCCAGTAGCCAACATCAAACTAAATGGAGAGAAAGTTGAAGCAATCCCACTAAAATCTGTGACCAGACAAGGCTACCCACTCTCTCCCTACCTATTCAATATAGTACTACAAGTCCTAGCCAGAGCAATTAGACAGCAAAAGGAAGTCAAAGGGATACAAATAGGAAAGGAAGAAGTCAAAATATCACTATCTGTAGATGATATGATAGTATACTTAAGTGACCCCAAAACTTCCACCAGAGAATTACTAAACCTGATAAACAACTTCAGCAAAGAGGCTGGTTATAAAATCAACTCAAACAGATCAGTAGCCTTCCTCTACTCGACAGAGAAACAGGCTGAGAAAGAAATTAGGGAAATGACACCCTTCACATTAGTCACAAATAATATAAAATACCTTGGTGTGAATCTAACCAAGCAATTGAAAGATCTGTATGACAAGAACTTCAAGTCTCTGAAGAAAGAAACTGAAGGTCTCAGAAGATGGAAATATCTCCCATGCTCATGGATTGGCAGGATTAATATAGTAAAAATGGCCATCTTGCCAAAAGCAATCTACAGATTCAATGCAATCCCCATCAAAATTCCAAATCAATTCTTTATAGAGATAGAAAGAGCAATTTGCAAAAAAAAAAAATAAAAAACAAAAAAGAAAGAGCAATTTGCAAATTCATTTGGTATAACAAAAAAAAACCAGGATAGCATAAACTATTCTCAACAATAAAAGAACTTCTGGGGGAATCACCATCCCTGACCTCAAGCTGTACTACACAGCAATAGTGATTAAAAAAAAACAAAAAAACAAAAAAAATCTTGCATGGTATTGGTACAGAGAAAGGCAGGAAGATGAATGGAATGGAATTGAAGACCCAGAAATGAACTCACGCACCTATGATCACTTGATCTTTGATAAAGGAGCTAAAACTATCCAGTGGAAAAAGGACAGCATTTTCAACAAATGGTTCTGATTCAACTGGAGGTCAGCATGTAGAAGAATGCAAATCGATCCATTCTTATCTCCTTGTACAAAGCTCAAGTCCAAGTGGATAAAGAATCTTCACATAAAACTAGATACACTCAAACTAGTAGAAAAGAAAGTGGGGAAGAGCCTCAAACACTTGGGCACAGGGGGAAAGTTCCTGAACAGAACTCCAATGGCTTATGCTCTAAGATCAGGCCAGTCAGTTTTGACAGGTGAAGCTTCCAAACAGACATAAGAGATTCCTTCTATCGGTGCCAATGCTGACAGTGCAAAGGATTCACCTGATTCAGAGGATTAAGGACCTGGAATGAGAGCTATCCCTGCTCCGCTGGGCTTCCAATAGCAGCTCAAGGGCAAAGGTAAGCTAATCCACCTACAGTGTTAGCCAGCACATTCCTGAGTCATCTATGATGCTATGGTTGCTTTCTACACGAAGAAGACAGCCATTTCCCCATGTTAGGAGCTTTTGGCTTTTGTATCTGAAGCTGAGGTTATGCTAGTTTGGGGTGCTTTCTTTGGGAACACCCACATTCTCACAGAAGCTGAGCTCTGCTTTGGTCCTTTGGGATAAGGAGTGACAAAGTTACCAAGGATGAAGAAATCAACAAATGCTCCTAGCATCCTCTTTCTAAAGCACTGTTCACTATGTCTTATGGTCTGCATTCATGCTGTCTAAAGGTTCCTTGTGTGCCAGTTACAGAGTAAGTTATGCTGAGGGTAGGGTCCTGAAGTGTAAGTACGGCACACATATCTATACTCCACTCTTCTTCTTACCTTTCTACTGAGTCTCTAATGACCTAATGCACTTCCTGGAAGCCCAAGATGACACTTCCCATTATGGCTAGAGATGGCTTCTAGGATGGCCGAGAGATAGGTGGTATTCAAGGCTGGACCTCCTGAGCCACACTGAGAGCCTCCAATGCCAGAGTCTCCTGAGGACAGGCAAAGTGACCTGACCACCACATGGAACACCATCCTTGGTACCTTCTATGTTTTTTGAGAACTTCCCCCATGGGCAGGGCCTCCTTCATTACCCTGCCCTAGACAGAGACTAGAGTAGGATGGCACAGACATGCCCATGGGCAGCCTGTCCACAGCTGAGGCAAATGCTACAATGCCAGAAATTCACTAGGATGGTTAGAAAAAAAATGATCGAAGGATGAGGCAGATGTGGAATGGGCCATAAAGTCAGTCTCCAGCGTTTGAAAACAAATTAACTGCTGGGCACAACAAATCACATTTATAATCACAGCACTTGGGAGGCAGGGGCAGGTGGATCTCTGTAAGTTCAAGGCCAGCCTGCCTATCTACAGAGCAAGTTCCAAGACAGTCAGAGCTACACAGAGAAATCCTGTCTAGTTAAAAAAAAAAATCTAACATGGAACTAGACCTGAGGAACCAGGAGTGAATTGGATTTGAGCCCAGAGTGATGGATGAGACTAGGAGAAAGAAGTTTCTTCAAACCAAAGCACAAAAACATAAAGATTTAGAGGAAGATTGTAAGGCCTCAATAAGTCTCACGCCTTCTTAGTAAAATCGGTTTCAAGGGATTTCCTGAAGGTGAAGAAGCCAGACCAGGAACCATGTCTTGAGGAACTCAAAGATCATCATGGGATCATGACTGCCCCTGACCGGACCCTTTTGTAGCAATGTTCTCCTCCTCAACTCCCAAGTCTCTATATTAACAGCTACAATTACTCAGAATTTGATTGTGCTTTCAGTTTCAAAGTTTCTATTCTTACAAATATCTCTGGAGAAGAGACATGGACAAACCACCACCCATGTTTCCACACCCAAAGGATCAAGGAATCGTCATCCAAGACCTCATTGCCTCTCTTTCTTCTAAACCAAGTAACATCTACATTGGCCAGGCCTGCTGGGCTCAGGATTCAACCATGGCTTAGTGAGTGGAGACAATAAGGTTCTTGCTCTGGAATCCTTAAGTTGGTGGGAGAAACAATCACAGGTCAGTCATGCTTCCAGTGAGATGGCCATGGATCAAAACCCCCACCAGTGAGATAATTAAATGACTCCTCAAATGACATGGTGGCTAATTAAATACCCCACGTAAGAGGATTATTTATCAATAATGTTGCCATGTAGGGAGTTATCAATTGTGATCATGGCTCTGGAGCTGAGACCTAAGGCCTGAATGGGGTAGGTGCTTGTCCTGTAGAGAGAGTCAGGATCAAATCTTACAAAAAGAAATGTGTTCCTAGACTAAAGATAGATCATAAGCTGGATAGCTGAGGCTGGGGAGGGATCCTCCCAGCAATGGGGACCAGAAGAGGTTTGTGTGTGGCTTGCAGAAGGGTGAGTAGGGTGGCCAGACTTGTGTTTCTGTCTAGCCATCTTAGTGTCCCGCTCTGTTGAGTGGAAAAGCACACATGGAAAATAATGATAGCTTCAGTCTGTCTGATTTCACAGACATGAAAGCCAAAAGCTCTTTGATTTGCTGTCCCTTTTGTTTCCTATCTTCTCTTACTGGAAAAAGATACAGTTTGTCTCTTTGTTAACTGTTAACATCTCCAGCACATAAAGTTATTTCTAAAGTTGAGTAGGTGTTTAATATGTGGGTGGGGGAGTTATTGAAAGAGGAGAGAGACAGCTCTATACTACAGGAGCTGGTCACCCATTGCACAGTGCAGGGCAGGAGCAGGTTTGGTGGCTACATGTGGACGTGGCAAGAAAAGGACCTGCATCCAAGAACCTGGGCTTGAGAATGAGTTTCTCTACTTTCTCTCTGTCCATTTACTTAATACACAGTCTTTCATCTCCTCAGGTGACAGGGTGGGGGCAGGCAAGAGGGATATCCTAACACACCTACTTCACCAATCATGCCAAAGGCCTGGCTGTGTTTGTGTACTATTCTGTTAACTGAAAAACACAAGCAGAGTTATGGGTATCAAGCTATGTAAAAGTAATTCTTGGGGGAGTTTCTTCATCCCCTTAGCTCCCAAGTAACTCCAAGGCATTTCTATGCTTAATCTAGCCCATTTTAACTTCCGAATAACTAACACTGAGACCTGGTATCTTTACTAGCAAGCCTCAAGCACTAAGTTGGACGGGTTCTGAGCTGTTCTAACCCTGCTATGCTGCCCACTTCCCAGCCATGTGCTCCTTTACCTGCATCCCAGCCATGACCTGGCTCACTCTGGTCCATGTGTATCCTCATGGCTGTTCTTTTATTGCAACCTCATGGTGAATCCTCCTGGTCCATCTCTCCACACCTTCATCTCCTTCTTCTCCTTCTCCTTCTCCTTCTCCTTCTCCTTCTTCTCCTCCTCCTTCTCCTCCTTCTTTGTCTTCCTTCTCTTTCTCCTCCCCTCCTACTCCTCCTTCTCCTTTTTGTCTTCTCTTCTTCCTCCTCCTTCTTCCTCTTCCTCCCTCCCTTCTCTATCTTTTTCTCTCCTCCCTTGGGATCCCCAGACTGGGATCAGAAGTCCTGCCCTATTTTCTTCTCCTACACAGCCATTGGCTCATCAGTGATGTATCAACCAATCAGAAGTGACAGAAAACAATCTTTACACATCCTTGATAAAGGAGCTCCAATAATCATGACAATGCCAGCATCTAGATTGCAAGCAGATATCTGGGCACATCAATCAATAGCTGAATATATAGTATACAAAACCATCTCCCAGCAGGCTGTCCTTGTCATCTGAGCTCCTAGAACAACCTTAGAAGGCACTGGGGTCAAGCACTTTGTGGACAAATCCATTTCAGATTTGTTTTCTCCTTGTTCTTAAGACACATTTATAGCTCACATTTAGAGTAGAGCATTTGCCCAGCATATGTAGGCCCCCAGGTTCCATCCCCAGAAAGGAAAAAAGTAACACTAATTTTTTTGAGACAGAGTTTCTTGTGGCCAATGCTAGCCTTGAGTTCATGAGGTAGCTGAGGATGACTTTGAACTTCTGTTCCTCTTGCCTCCATCCCTCAAATGCTGCAACTACAGGCATATACACCACTCCTGGCTACAGTGTGTTCGTTTAATTTTAAAACGAAAAGCAAAGCAACAAAAACTGGCAAAAGACACTACTCCACAAGAACAAAATCCCTTTCCTTCACAAGTCTTTTGTTTATGTAACTTAATTTGCATATTTAACATGAGGGAAACTGTCTCTAAAGCCCATGTTTAATGAAGTCAGTTAGGGACTCAGAACTATTAACCTTGTCTGACAAGTTAGTTGCTTTTTCTCTGGTATAGCACTGAAACAGGATTATGATGCTGGGAGAGCCCAAGGTTTAAAGTCTAAAAGCTTGGCACCAAGAGCTCAGGTTCTTCTGCCCTCTGGTCCATCTGTTTTAATCTCTTGAACTTTAGGAAGTCCAGTCTTTTCCTTGTAAAACGCAGCTAATCTGGTCTCATAGCCTTTAAGATCAGAGCACATGGCTCTGAGAATGTATCAACCATTGTTTGAGCATCCTAGAACTGCATTCACCAAAACCAAGCTGGTCTAAATTAGTCCCTCCAACACGGCCCTCCACGACTTCAAGGAATATAGTCAACAGGAAGATTGGAAGGCTGCCACA
This sequence comes from Grammomys surdaster, assembly GCF_004785775.1. Classification (NCBI taxonomy): domain Eukaryota; kingdom Metazoa; phylum Chordata; class Mammalia; order Rodentia; family Muridae; genus Grammomys; species Grammomys surdaster. The sequence continues at coordinate 668,596 of NW_021620469.1, read as the reverse complement.
AAGAGTGGCATAGTTCAGTCAAAGGTATTTTTGCTTGGTTTTAAACTTTTACATTTCATTTCTGTGTGTGTGTGTGTGTGTGTGTGTGTGTGTGTGTGTGTGTGTACTGTGACTGGTGTGTGCAAGTTAGAGGACAAATTACAGAAATTAGTTCTCTCCTTCCAGCAGTGAATCCTGAGAATGAAACTCACATCTTCAAACTTGGCGACATGTGTCTTCACCAAATGAGCCGTCTCACCTGCCCTTCTTAAAGGATTTTTTATAAGTAGAAGTACAGTCTAAATTAACACTAAAGAGCCTAGTAAACACATAAACAAGGACTGCAGTCACTTATAAGTATTCTGCACTGTGCACCAGCATGCCACTGCACTTTTATAGAACAAATGAAAAAAAAGTTTCTGATCACAGGCATCAGCCTCTGTGCAGCATGGTCACCCAGGGTATCTCTAACTTAAGGGCTATTTCGTCTTCATTACAGCCTTTTAGGACCGCTAAGAAAAGTGGCTGCTATGGCTGTGGGCCAGGGCCACACTGCGGCCAAGGCTAGTCTGAGATCACGTGTGTGAATTCAGTCTATAAAACTCCTGGCTAGTGGTTATTTCAAATAACCAAAAAGTCTGTGCCACTCGCTAGGCATTCTGGGTGTACAAAGGCAGGAAACTGCCCTCAGCACAAGCTGAGCGCTGTTCTGAGATTCTATCAGCAAAGATACCTGCAAGTGTATCAGCCCAAAGCCGGTCAAGCTTGTTCCTCTGGAAACCGCAGTCCTGCAGTTACCCGTCACCACCACCAGATGGCACGCACAGACTCGGAGGCTGAGCAGGATTGAACGTGGCTGCTAGTTGGAGACTAGTACACAGCAAAAATGAGGTTGAAGGTGAGAAAAACTCCACTTTGTTGGCTCAGGGCTTTAATCTCAGCACATGGGAGTCTGACGTAGAATGATCACCACGAGTTCGAGCTAGCTTGGACTACACTGTGAGCTCCTATCTCAAAACACCTAAAGAAGAGAAAGGACACGTGGAGGGTGTGAATCCGTTGCAGAGCTTTTCAGACAGCAAGTGGGGGAAGTAGATGCCCAACATACACACACGCACAGACACACACACGCACATGCACACACACATGCACAAAGGAGGAAAGGGTGCCATTTGAAAACCGTAAAGCAAGGACTGGCGAGAGTGGACTAGCTCTCTCTGCTTAGGAGCCTAGAACTGTAGTTCTCAATCTTCCTAATGTTTCAGCCCCTTAATATAGTTCCTCATGTTGGGGTTAGCCCCAATCAAAAGTTATTTTCTTTACTACTTCATAACTGTAGGCTTGCTACTGTTATGAACTGTAATGTAAATATCTATGTTGTCCAATGATGTTAGGGGACCCCTGTGAAAGGGTCATTGGACCCCCAAAGAACTCGCCCGATCCACGGATTGAGAACTGCTGGCCTAGAAGCTTTAAAAAAAAGATTTGGAAACAGGTTCAAAGAATGACCGACTTATGAGAACTGCCAAGTCCTCAGCCGTCTTCTTGCATCTGTGGAGCAGAGCCTGGATGAACTTCAAGACTGCGAATCAACAGGGCAGAAAATCAGGGCAGCAGGAGTTCCTGGGAGTCCCCGCCAGAGCAGTGGCTGGAGAAAACTACATTTGGGGGAAATCGCCTGAGGTTTAAGCAGATGTCCTTTAGGCTCCCGCCTGTTTGGGGGAGGTGGGCATTACTAATTTCCTTGGAGGAATGGGAACATTCTCACAACCCCGATGTCAGCTCCTTGGCATCACAAGAAGAACCGGAGTACCTGCTCCCCTCCAGAATGCACAGTGCACAGCTGCTTCTAGAAGCATCTGCCAGGGACTCCCGTTTCCTCATTCCGCAGCCCTTTGCAGCTGGATGGAGCCTTTTGAATGCGTTTGGGCCACCAGATGTGGGCTGGCATGACTAGCTTACCCCCACTCTTGTCTTCCTGCTTCTCTGGGAAGGGTGTTGACACACTGGGTGAGGCCACCTGGCAGATCCTCCCTGGACAGCTTCCTCAAGGACGGTGAGGAAATCCCCTCCCTCCTACTACCTTCTGCCTCTTCGCATGAGAAATCAACATTCATTGTGTTGTGTCCCTCAGGCTGGGGCTTATCAAATGTACTAACTAGCTTACTTTCAACAATGCAAGAGATTACTGCATTGTAAATGGATGTATATATAGATGAAATACACTGAAAAGTCCATATTATCACCTAAATATCATTTCTTTGCATTGGAAACATTCAAAATATAGTTAGTGTAACTATACTAAAATGAACAATTAATTGTTGTCAGACATAGGAACCCAAATGCACTATAAAATATTAGATGCTATTGTCCTATTCTCTGTACCCTGCATCCTATACCACCATCCTCTTTCTACCTGTCTCTCCCAAATTCAAGATTTTAATGATTCTGTTGAATTAATGTGGATTTCAGTGAATCTTTTCTGGCCTAGAAGATTGTTTGTTCGTTGTTTGCTTCATTTACTTTTGCAGCTCGAGGGATGGAATTCAAGGCTTCATGCGTATGACACAGGAACTTCATCACTGGTCCATACTCAGAATGACTATGGTATGCACTAGGCACAGAGGATAAAGTATCCATCATCTTCCTGTGAGGCCCCTTAACCTCTCATTCCAATAAAGTGTGAAATGGGAAGGTTCCAGAAACTCCACTACATTTATAGGAATCACTCTGAGTTAATGGGTTAGATTTCTTCTAAGGATTTCTTGTAGTTATCTCAAAATCTAATCTATAAGGGCTTTGGCCGTCTTGCCCAGGCTGTCCTTGAACTCAACTCATCCTCCTAGCTGAGTCTCCAGAGTAGCTGAGAGCAAAGGAGAAGCCCATTGGCCTCAGCTTCTAAGACTTTTTAACAAGGCTAGAGTCAACAAAACTGCAACAGAACAAGATTCTGAGTGGTCAATTGCAGTTAAAAAGCTTTTACAATCCAAGGGCAAAGTCTTCTACGATTCTTCTGAACCTGGAATTCCTACAGAGAAAATGAATCATCCATGGCTAAAATGAGTGTCGGGCAGGACGTGTGAAGCACAAGGCTCTCCGGGAAGTCAAAGGAGGAAACAGAAAACATCTTTTTGTCTAGGCCATGAAAGAGTTACCCTAGCGCTGCAACTCCCTAAAATGATCCAGGTTACTGAGAAGTGTGAAAACACCTGTAGCCTCCCACACACCCTTCTGCACCAAACAAGACCATGGAAGTACATTATTGGTAAACGGTCTTCCTACCCAGCCCCCAGCCTTCTTCTTTCCCCTTCTTATTATCAAAAATAAAACAGAACCCCACACATTAGGGTCTTGGCATAGAAGGTCACTTTGCTTATGCTCTCTGAGGAGGAAAAAAAAAGTATGTCTCACATAAAGGAATGAAAAAAAAAATAATGACGAGGAGGAAGGGTTTATGAACACCAGGAATTAGCCCAAAAGATGTTAGTAATGGGATGACAGAAAATCAGGAACTTTAGGTAACAGCACTCAAAACAAGTGAGGTGCAAAATGAGCCTGAAAGTGGAGTATAGTCAGCCAGGCCAGTGAGCCTCAGGGGTCTGCCTGTCTCTATCTCCCTAGCACTGTGGTTATAAACACATACCATTGTATCTAGCTTCGTGTGGGCACTGGAGATTGGCCTGAATTATCTCCCCAGCCCTGCAAAATGAGCTCTCAATAAATACTTTTTCCCTGTGTCAATGTTCAGGTATGAGGGGAGCTGATCCAGCTGGAATCCATGGCCTCTAAAACTCAGGACAACTCTGGAAACTATGGGAGGACTCAGAGCATGTGCAATTAAGTCCTACCAAACCAGGAAAGTCATTTTAGACAAAGCTTCTATACTGGGCTCTAGAAGACCAGACTGAAAATCAAGATGGAGTCACTCCTGAAAGTTCTCGCCAACGTGAAGATGAGTTATTGACTTTGAACAATCAGGAGAGATGTTAGCCAGGTTTTTCAAACAGTGGGATTAGAATCCGTATGGTGACAAATTTCCCCCTGCTTAATTCTGAACGTCCCCCAAAGTGACCCGAAACAACCTGACCAGATATTCATTCACCTGTTCTGACTCTCTGGCCACCTGCCTATTACAAAGGAGGCAATGTGAAAACAATTAGTCCACTCTTCCCTGCTTTTAGGCCGAGAGCCTCCCTCTGTTTTAGAGGATTAAATCTACTCAACCCACCAGAGCACTTACTCTGTTTTAAGATTGCAAAATAAAGTCAACTAGACTTTGGAAGGAGAAGCAGGAGATTTAAAAGTTCCAAGTCAGCCTGGGCTATATAGTGAGACTCTGAAAAAAAATTTCATAGGGCTATACTATATATCTTTCAACCCTAATATTATAAATGAAGTCAAGCTTCAAGGGATATTCTCTTCTGAATGAAGTCAGCCTACTTGAGAATGAGGAAATTTAGATTTATTTGAAACTAACTCAAGTTACAGTCTAGGAAAATGCAGACTCAAACGATCTTAAAAGTATACTAAGATTTGACCAAGAGGTAGCTGTACCAGTAGTTTCCAGCCACAGAAATGATGTCACTTTTTAGAAATGATGTCACACCATTGTCGCTTTCTGAAATTGGGTGTCTTTTAAGAAAGGTTTTGGTCCCATCTTGGTTCTGGTGTGTTTAGGAGGAAGAGGTCCACTGTAGAGTTGGTTAGCAAAGGTTAGCAATGTTTCAGAGGCAGATCCATGGGGTGGATGTGCCTGCAGCTCGTTGCAAATCAGATCTGATTAGTACACTTCCAATTTCATTTTGCATGTTAATATTTTTATTTAATTCCCTTGGCAAGAGAAAATTACTTCCCTGAGCTCCTACAGTTTATCAATACCAGGTGGGGGACAGACTGACTGACACATTTCCTATGTATACACTGTATGACCACAGGCACAGGTGACAGAGAACAGCAACAGTCAGTGTTTGAGGCCTACATTAACAACATTCCTACATACTCCTTCATGAACACACCACTCTCCTATGGCAAATTTCATTGACCATGGATTTCAACACATAGAATGAGTGTGTTGTACTAAACGTGGTAATGTACACTTGTAATTCAGGCTCTCAGGAGCAGAGGCAGGAGGATTGCTGCAAGTTTGAAGTAGATTGGGCTGCATAGGGAGTTCAAGAGGCTCCTTAGGACACATGATGAAACCCAGTCTCAACCACCCACACCACCACCCCCAAAAAGGCACGTTAAAATTCAAAGGTGATGGTGACACATATTGCAATCCCAGAGCTTGAATCTAAGGCAGGAGGACCACATGTTTAAGACTAGCTTGGGCTACACAATCATACTCTACCTCAAAACATAAGCATGTTGAGCATGAAGAGATACGCCAGAGGATGTGAGTAGACAGACTTTTCAACCAGTGCAACCAGTGATGTTGTTGACTGTTCAGAGGTTCCAGTCAGCATGTCCAAGTGAGAGTTGGCCCTGACTTCATGAATAGTTTCATCTACTGCAGAAGGGAAACTCTTGGGCCACTATGGGAGACACAATCTCTTTGTTCTCCAATTTTATATTTTCTCTCCTATTGAAACAGAAACCTCAAGTGCAAATTCTTATTCAAAGTAGTAGAATTAAGCCCCATCTTACAAGAACTCCACCTACACCTTCGCCAGCTCCTCCCAAGCAATGACTCAGCCTTCCCCTTTCCACCCACTGGGCACTCCATGAGCCAAGAATTCAGCATCAGGTCCTTCAGGCAGGACTTGTTCTACACCCCATGAAAGGGTAAAAAGCATGGAAACAATATCGCCATTCTCTCTCTCTTTCTCTCTCTCTCTCTCTCTCTCTCTCACACACACACACACACACACACACACACACACACACACACACACGCACTAACTGCAGTGGTGCAGTGGCATGTGCAGTCACAGCCTGCAAGCTGTGCTACCATGTCCTGCTCTCCTATATTCAGGCCACTTTTCCCTCTAGTTTTGTTCATCCCATTGGCTGCACAGGTGCCACACACTCGTGAGAAGTGTAGTGGGTCTTGTTCAAAATGGCTTCCCTGTCTGTGTGCACTTAGACTTAGTCCAGCCAAATAATCAAACATTGGCCATGTACCACAGTACCATTTATCCTTCACTATTTCTCTGTGGGTAAGGGGTTTGTAATTTAAAAGCACGGGAAGGCGAATGTTGGGGAAGGCTCTGCATCCCTACAGCCAACTGCATAGCTGTGTGGCTGGACCCAGGGTCTTATTTGGAGCTCTTACCTACTTTTGTTCAGTTTTATTTCTGTTCTTTCTCTCTGGAGAGATGAAGGAATGGTGACAAGAATTTATTGGTAGCAGATATGACATACAGCACCACATATACTAAGCCTCTATGTGTGTCCTGTTTAATGTCATCAGGTGAAACAGGTACTATAATCCCAATGTATGCATCAAGGTGTAGTTTTGTTCTGTTTTGGTTTGGTTTGAGTGCTGGGGACGAACAGAACCCAGAGCCTCAGGCACATATACACTGTTCTACTGAGCTACTCTACCCCCTTCCCTTTCCTGTCTTCTATCTGGGAAGATAGAAATTCAGAAGTCTGACAGCCAGCGGTTAGTGACAGAATTGAGATTGATCAGATGTGTACAGGAGTGTGTTCTGAACTGCCGCCGTACACCTCTATACCTCTCCTTTTACAGGAGGGGTAGTGGCTGAAGGTTACCCTTACACTTCAAACCTCCTCTGAGGACTTAGCTTTAAGCCTGGTGGCACAAATACTCACATTCACTACACACAGTATAGAGAGAAAACAGAACAGAATCTTGAAACCCTGGTAGGCAAGGTGTGGTGACATAATGATATAATCCCAACACTGAAGAAGCTGAAGCAGACGGATCTAGTCTTTGAGGCCAGCCTGAGCTACATAGTAAGGACCATCCCCAAAACATAAATTAATAAAAAATATAAAAAATAAGTAAATACATGCCTATTTGTCAAGTCATTGTCCCCTGAGAACCAGAAAGACCAAAGATGACTTCTGCTGGAAATACAGCTGAGTAACATGGCTTCAGATCCCTGGGTTTAATGAACAGAACAACTCTCTCTAATGTCCGGCTGATCTTATAATGTTATGAGGGAGGGAGAAGAACTCAGGGCAGAAACGGGAAGAGACTGGTAATTGTGCCTCTGTTGCCTGTGCTGGTGCTGAAGCTGTCCTGGGGTGTTGGGGCCTGCTCCATTCAGAGCTACGACAGAAGACCATCCTACATCCCCATCAAGAGGAGCTCTAAAGGGTGCCCAGGACAAACTGACTCACTGACTGGAAGAAAGAGCTTCCATGAGAACTCAGAGCACAGGCCTGCTCTTCAAACAGAGGCAGAGCCTGGAGTTAAATGACCTTAGTCCCTACCCCATGATCTGTCATTAAATAGACTGGCTCAGCCACTTTTCAGTTACCAAAAGGTAAAGTCACAACTGTTGGAACCAGGCCTGAACTCAGTGACATCTAGGCGACTGAGGTGATCCAGGCGACTACTACATCATTGTCAAGGCAACCGCCATACACTCCCAGAATTCACCTGGCTACCTCACCTTTACCTGGGAAAAGAATACGTCACCCCCCATATAAATAGGCAGAACTCTCTGACCTCTCTCTCTCTCTCTCTCTCTCTTTCCTCCATCATTCCTTCAGTTTCTCTCCCTACCTTTGCCCTCTGCCCTAATAAACTCCCTCCCCTTGTGGAACCGTTTGGTCTGGTGTGATCTGTTCTAAGCTACACACCGAAGTTTTACATTGGTGCACTGGGCCAAGACTGAATTTCTCAGGTTCTGTGCGCCAACACTGCTGTGACACTGGGCAGGACCAGAGGCCACGTGTGGTCTGCCATTCCCACCGCCAACCCCCACCACTGCCATGGCCACCTCCACTGAATTAACATCCACTGCTACCTGCCATCATTTCCACAGCTGCTGCAACCCCCATCCGCGCCGCTGCGAGGCTTGCAAAACTTCCACCACATGAGCTGTGCCACTGTGGTCCCCATGTGGTGCTCTGCTGTGTGGGCTGGGTAGTCAGATAGGTCCACACAGACCTCACAGTTCCACCTTTCCTGATACCAGACTGCACAAGCCCACAAACACACACCAGTGTATTAGTTGGGAAAGAGCTTCCAATTGGCAGGAGGGACCCTGGACGCCCAGTTAGGGCCTGGCCAGCCTTCCCTGGGCTAAGGGGTTGGCTGTTCATTGCCCCAGTCCATATGACTGGCCTCTAGCTGACCTACAACTTAGGACATTGTCCGTTGGGTGATTTCCCCCTTCAGAAGTAGCTCCCAGCTTCCCCCAAGTTCTTGCAGCTGCCGGAAATCCTGGTACCAGGTGAGCTACTTTCTGGCGTGGGCTCCAGCAGAGGCCCCTAGATATTCTCGTGATGACCTGATAGCTAGGCTGTCAGCCTGATTTTTCATTGCCAGCTTTTCTTTCAGGATGCCGACAGATAGCTCGGTAACAGCCCCCGTCACCCAGTGTGCACCACATTGTCTTCAACTGTACCCACAGACACCCCACTGGGTTGTCTCCTGAAAAACCTCAAATCTCTAAGATTATTGCCTGATTTGAGGCCTTCCAAATCAATAAACCACTGCAATAAGGTCTGGATTTGATACTCTCTAGATAATGGACTAAAGTGACCACTTCATGGCATGCTAGACCCAATTATTTAAAGGGATCTTAACACATACTGCCTGCAGTCTGGTGACTGGAAAGAAATCCCCTATGTTCGAGAATTTGTCTACCTTCGTTATACCCCTTCCATGTGTTCTGCCTGTTCCCCACCCAAGGTTCTCTTAGCCATGGCACCTGTTCAACCACCATTAGATGACCACACACCTTTAGATCCAGCTGATGAACCTCCTCCCCACCGTCACAAACCTGTCTGATGCCACTGAAAACCCAAACGGTTTCTTCCTCTCACCAGGGTACCTCAGAGCCCACTGGCTCAACCTCCCCAGACTCCTCCCCTCCTTCTGTGCCAGCTGCAGGCCATACTAATCACCCTGTGTTGGCACCAAACTTCATCCCTCCTATCATGTGTTCTAAGGCCAAACCTCCAACTCCTTCTCCTCCAGGGACACCAAAACCAGCATCTGTTCTTCCTCTAAGGGAAGTGGTTGGTGTTGACAGCCTGGTCAGAGTACATGTCCCTTTCTCACTGAGTGAACTTTCTCAAATAGAGAGCAGACTGGGTTCCTGCACCTCTAACTCCTCTGCCTTCATCAAAGAGTTCCAGTACATCACTCAGTCCTATAGCTTTACTTTTCATGATGTTCATATGATTCTCACTAACAATTTGCTTCCTGATGAACACAGGTGAGTTTGGGAAGAGGCAAAAATGCATGCAGATCAGATTCATCAAACAGACAGAACATAGCCAATCGGATCTGAGGCAGTTCCTGATCAGGATCCTCGATGGAATTATAATTCCGCAGGTGGTATCTTAGTCAGAGATAGTTATAACATGTATTTTGGCAGGCCTGAGAAAGACAGTGTTAAAACCAGTAAACTTTGAGAAACGCCAAGAGGTTGTCCAGGACAAACAGGAAAACCTGTCTCAGTTTTTAGAATGCCTTACAAAGATTTTATTGCGATATACTAACCTGGACCCAGAAAATCCAGAAGGTAAGCAACTTCATATGACCTACTTTTTTTCCCAGAGCTATCCTGACTTAAAAGCTAAGCTTAGGCAATTGGAGAGGGGGCCCCTAACTCCACAGGCAGAAGTCCTGGTGCTGGCCTTCAAGGTGTACCCTGAGAGAGATGAGAAAGCCCAAAAACAGAAATACCACATGCTGGCAAAGGCTGTCCGACCAGCTTCAGCCACTAACCCAGACTCCTGGTCTTCGAAGGCTCAGAGACCACCTGGCTCCTGCTATAGATGTGGTCAACATGGTCATTGGGCAAAGGCTTGCCCCAACCCCAGCAAGCCAAGGGAACCATGTCCCAGGTGCCATCAGAGGGGACATTGGGCTGCCAATTGCCCTCATGTCACTCAGAACAGAGGGCCATCGCTCCCAGAAAACCCTTCAACTGACCTTCTAGGATTGGCTATGGAGGACTGACGGGGCCTGAGCTCTCTCGACCCAACCATACCTATCACTAGCAAAGAGCACCTAGTAGATATTATGGTATGTGGAAGACCCATCTCCTTCCTCTTGGATACTGGGGCCACTTACTCAGTCCTGATGGAGTTTTGGGGACCCACCTCACCTTTGTGATTTCCTATTGTCAGGGTAGGAGGACAACCTTACCTTTCTCACCAGCCCCCCCCACTTAGTTGCATTTTTAGGGGTGTGCCTCTCACCCATTCCTTTTTGGTAGTGCCTACATGTCCTGTTCTCTTATTGGGAAGAGATATTTTAGCGAAGTTGGGAGCCTCTATTTCCTTTGCTCCACCAATTCGCTTACACCCAAGCTCGCCAACAGTTCCTCTGCTCCTCCTTTTAGCCAATCACCCTACTAACACTAACATGTTATTTCCCTTACCAGCTTCTCAAGTGGACCCCCAAGTTTGGGACATCCAGAACCCCTCTGTTGCTAAGCATCATTCTTCCATTGTCATTGAGTTACTGGACTCTACCAGATACATCTGTCAAGTTCAATACCCTCACTTTCTCCAGAGCCTCAGGGGACTTAAGCCTATCATTTCTGACCTCTTAAGGAAAAAAACTCCTCCACCCTACCTCTTCCCCCTTTAACATCCCTATGCTGACAGTTAAGAAACCTAATGGTACCTATCGACTGATTCAAGACCTCAGATGCATTAACTCTGCAGTGGTTTCCCTCCATCCTGTTGTAGCTAACCCTTATATGCTTCTCTCTACTATCCCCTCACGGACTTCTCATTTTTCAGTCCTAGATCTCAAGGATGCATTTTTCTCTATCCCTTTAGACACTCAGTCACAGGTCATATTTGCCTTTACCTGGACAGATCCTGACACCCATTTTTCTACCCAATTTACCGAGACTGTTCTACCTCAGGGATTCCAGGACAGCCCACACCTCTTTGGGCAGGCCCTGGCTTCTGGCCTACTCTCTTTATCTCTCCCTAGATCTAAAATTTTACTCTATGTAGATGATGTTCTTCTCTGTAGTCCCTCTCTAGAAATTAGCCAAGCTGACACAGCTGCTCTTCTAAATTTCCTTTCCAGTCAGGGCTACAGGGTCTCACCTTCTAAAGTCCAACTGTCCACTCCTCAGGTCACCTATTTGGGACTAACAATTACCCCAACCCACAAGGCTATTACCTTAGATAGAAAGAATCTGATTCAGTCTCTAACTGTTCCTTCTGCAAAGGAAGAGATTTTATCATTTCTAGGAATGGCTAGCTTTTTTAGTTCCTGGGTTCCTTTCTTTTCCCTACTTTCTCATCCCTTATATGAAGCAGCATTAGGCTCTACCCACAATCCTCTTCTCAAACCTGTTACTAAACCCTTTCAAAGGCTCCAACAGGCTCTTCTTAAGGCCCCAGCCTTACATCTCCCTGACCTGACTTGTCCTTTTTCCCTCCACATAACTGAAAAGGAGGGATTTGCCCTTGGAGTCTTAGGTCACCAACTGGGACCATCTTTTGCACCCATAGCATACTTGTCAAAAAGACTAGATCTAACCATTCAGGGATGGGCACCTTGTACTCATACCTTAGCAGCTGCTGAACTCCTTATTCAGGAATCAAAGAAACTAACCCTGGGATTGCCTATAACTGTCCTCTCTTCTCACAACCTGTCACAGCTCCTAACTTATAAAGGCTTACAGACTCTACCTCCCTCCAGGGTTCTTTCTCTTCCAGTAGCTCTGATAGAAGACTCCACCCTCACCTTTCAACCATGCCAACCTCTTAATATTTCCAATCTTCTTCCTCGACCCAATACTGACTACTCCCTATCTCACTCCTGTACTGAAACCTTAGAGGAACTATTACCTCATCCTTCATACATACAGGAGGGCACATTGCCTCAAGCCATCTTTACCTGGTATACAGATGGAAGCTCCTTTCTACATGAAGGAGTCAGGAAAGCTGGCTATGCCATAGTGTCAGACACCAAGGTGGTGGAGGCACAGGCTCTTCCTGTTCATACCACCAACCAACAGGCTGAATTAATAGCCCTTACCCGTGCCTTCCAGCTGGCACAGGGACAATCTCTCAACATCTACACAGATTCCAAATATGCTTTCCATATCCTCCTGTCCCATGCTGCTATCTGGAAGGAACGAGGGTTATTTACCACAAAAGGAGGATCAGTAACTAATGTAAACCAAATTATGGCCATGCTAAAGGCCTCCCATCTCCCCACAGCTATTGGGATTGTCCACTGCAGATCCCGCTGGACAGATGACTCTATTATCTCCAAGGGAAACAACAGAGCTGATGAGGCAGCTAGAGCTGCAGCCCTTAGGGGCCTAGATTCATCTCACCCTCCCCAGGACATTCTCACACCGCAACCCACATCCCCACCTGCACCCCCTGACACTCGTCAAACTCTGTCCTATCTTCACCAACTCTTTCATCCTAACAGCCAAGCGTTGTCTTATTTTGTTAAGACCCACCTACAGCCTACTCCTGAGGACTTAAGTTTCTTAAAATCTATCACTGCGTCTTGCAAAATCTGTCAGATGTCAGATCCCAACTTAAGGTATCGTAGCACCCCTTTTCCTACCCATCAGGCTAGAGGTTCCCTTCCTGGAACTGACTGCCAACTTGACTTTATCCACATGCCTGCTGTAAAACGTGCCAAGTACCTCCTGGTCTTGGTGGACATCTTCTCAGGCTGGGTAGAGGCTTTTCCCACAACTAACAAAAGGGCTCAGACAGTCTCTAATCTCCTCCTCAGAGAGATCATCCCCCGATTTGGTGTCCCCACCTCCCTTCAGTCAGACAATGGGCCTGAATTTACTTCCCAAGTTTCTCAGATTCTAAGGCCCTAGACATCCCCTGGCATTTTCATATTCCCTACCACCCTCAATCTTCAAGTAAGGTATAGAGAACTAACTGCTCTTTAAAAACCACTCTTGTCAAGCTGTCACAGGAAGTTCACCTTGACTGGGTAAAACTCCTACCTCTGGCTCTTTTCAGACTACGAGCTCTCTCCAAGTGGCCTCGCCTCATCTCACCCTTTGAACTCATGTATGAACATCCAGTTCTAACTTCTGGTCTTTCACCTAAATGCTCTCCCCTCCCAGACCATCTACTCACCCCATTACTTTGCCACCTCTGTTCTCTCTTGTGGAACTTTGCTGACCACCATCTACCTCGACTACACACTGTCTCCTGTCCACTGCCTGTCAACATTGGAGACCAAGTCCTTCTCTCCACCCCAGATCATCTGCCCTTATCTCTCTCTCCCAAATGGAAGGGTCCTTTTAAGGTAATTCTTGTGACCCCTACAGCTGCTAAACTTGAAGGACTCCCTCATTGGGTCCACTTGTCTCACCTCAAGCCTTTCATCCCTCCACCTAAAATCGACTCTTCTTCATACACATTGACCCTAACAGGACAATGCTCTATTAAGCTTCAGAGGACATTGAAATCACCCACCTTGTCCCCAATCCCAGAAAATGAGACTCCACTCCAGCAGCTGAGCTCAACCTCACTGGACTAGACATGGGTTTCTCGTCCTTTGCCTGCTGTTTGTTTCTATCCAGGTCAGCCCTTACATCTGGATGTTCAAGGTTCAAGAGACACCCACAGATAACAAACAGTCTTTCCAAACAGGATCAGGAAATTGCTCCATAGTCGGATGCCAAGAACCAATCCAAATTGCCATCATTCCTGTGTCTGTTATCCCATCTAAATATTATGTTCTCTATACTTGCTTTCTTTTTGCCCATATAGAAGATTATTGTAGAAACTGGACAGATGATAATGGGGGCTGCCCATATTGGTCTTGTCAGATACATACGCTAGGTTCAAGGACCAACCACTTCTTCTACCAACACTGCAAGACACTTGTTTCTACATACAAGACCCATGAGATTCCAGCTGTGTTGCTTCAGAACTGACAGGTGCCAGATGTCCTGACAGCTAAAGAAGATGGTCTTCACCAGTTCTTCCAAGAAGAATGCCGTTTGGGGGGAACTTCCTGTTACAGAATTACCAGCCGCTGTCCACAGAGGAACCTGATACACACATTTACCAAGTGGACCCCGATGGTGAAAGCCAGCTGCTCCCCACAACGAACTATGCCCCTACACAGCAGGAAGTAGTATAAGAGACAGGATGCCCTGACTCCCCTTTCACCATCGGCTTCCCTTCTCCTTTTTTACTTCTCTTTATAATAAGAAAAATGGAGGTGTGTTGGTAGCAGGCCTGAACTCAGTGATGTCACATCTAGGCGACTGAGGCGATCCAGGCGACTCCTACATCATTGCCAAGGCAACTGCCATACACTCCCAGAATTCACCTGGCTACTGCACCTTTACCTGGGAAAAGAATACATCACCGCCCATATAAATAGGCAGAACTCTCTGACCTCTCTCTCTCTTTCCTCCGCCATTCCTCCTATTTCTCTCCCCACCTTTTCCCTCTGCCCTAGTAAACCCCCTGCCCTCGTGGAACCATTTGGTCTGGTGTGATCTGGTCTAAGCTACGCGCTGAAGTTTTACAACAACTGTTAAGATCCTCTTTTCATTTGTTTGTGTTTGTTGTTTTATATACAGGGTCTTTCTATGGAGCACAGGCTAACCTTTGTGCTAGACCAGGCAGGCTTCAGACTTATAATCCTTCTCCTATGACCTCTTTGATGCTGAGACACTGAGATCTTAGTTGTACTTCACATAGTGGCACATCTCCTTAATTTCTGTAATCCAAGTACCAGGAGACAGGAGCAGGAGGACTGTCACAAATTAGAGTCCAGTCTGGGCTACATAGAGAATTCCAGGCCAGTTATGGCTACATACTGAGGTCCTATCTTTAAAAAAATAAAAGTATAAACTGACTTTATTTGTAATTCAAGACGTAGACAACTTCATAAAACCAAATTATTCCAAGCTGATCAGAAGAAGGCTTACCACCAGGGAAGGGCTAAAAAGAACAGATATGTCATTTCTAAGTTGCTTTTCTGATAAGGGACTGGTTGGGGCTGGAAACAGGAAGAGGAAATAAGAGGAAAGTCAGGCCATTTCCAGCCACTTTGTGGGATCCGGATTGAGATGTACTTGCTTGTACTGGTCTGTTTGGTAGTTTTGGCTGTGATGGTCTCTCCAACTTAAGTCAGTTAATTTATTTAACTATTTACACTGAAAGATTCACCTTTTTCTTTTAAGACTTGTCACCCTAGGGCTTATTTTATTTTATTCTTAGGGTGCTGGGAGTAGAACCCAGGGCCTCAAATGCTGGAAAAGGCTATCTTACTGAGCTATATACCTGGATCTAAAATTTTTCTTTATACTAAATTCACCCAATGAGAACATGAAGAGGTCTCTGGAGAAAAGAAGCCTCACTAACCATGAGGTCAAAATGCAAAATGGCAAGGTGTGAGGAGACCACTCAATGAGAGACCATGAGACACAGCCAACAGTGCTGCTCTGTCTGACATGTTCCACATAACCCAGGAACAAAAAGAAAATGATTGTCCAATGAGCTCAAATATACAGAGTGAGAAAAAAATACTCTAAAAGGAGAAAAAAACAAAGAAGGGGGCAGATTTGAAGAGATATCAGATAAAATGTTCAAAATGAAACACAAATACATTCTCTAATGAGAAGTTTAAAGAACAGGACAAAAAATCAAAATAAACATAAATGGAGATTTAGACCCAGTTTGGTGATAAAAGCCTGTGGTCCTAGCATTTAAGGATGTTGCAAGAAGGTTTTCAGTTCAAGACTCATTCAGACTATACAATCATACTCTGTCACCAAAGGAGGGGAGGACTTAATGGATTTGACAGATATTTTTTAAGCAATCACAAGGGGGATGCTACAGAGAGTATAAAAGATAGATAGATAGATAGATAGATAGATAGATAGATAGATAGATAGATAGATAGATAGAGATGTAATAGTATGTGCTTGTATTTATGTGTGTGTTATGTATGTGTGTGTAATAATCTGGCATCCAGTAGATATTTCAGAAGAAAATAGATGTGAGGCTGGGGATGCTTTTTAATCTTCAGATCTAAGACTTTAAGTTCCAAATACCATTAATAAATAGAAATCCAAGATTTTTCATGAATCAAGAATAAAGAGAAGCCAGTTGGTACATGGGTGAAGGTGCCAGGACATCTTGTGAAGGATGGTGTACTCCTTCTCAGGGATTGAATGAACTCGGTTCTTGAGGCAATCACCTTTACCTGCTGAGCCATCTCACCAGCTCAAGAAGGCATTTTTATAGCACAAATGTATTAGTCTTGCAGCTCTTAAGGTCAAGATTTCAGTGGCATAAGCCAAGGCTTCTGCAGAGCCAGTTCCTTCAGGGGGATTTTAGAGCTAGATTTTTCTGGCATACAAGAAGCTGATTTCTAGTTTGGATCAGTAGCTCACATTTCTGTCCTGAGGTGGGAGAGTTTCTGGAGCCCATGAGTCTGAAACCAAGCCCAGGAGCATAGTAAGACCCAGTGGGTGTGAGAGAGGAAAAAAGGGGGAAAAAATAACCAGTACAAGGTCCCACAGAACAAGCAACTGACAAAATTATCCAACTATGTCACTGTTACTCTTTAGGGTCAATGGGACAGGCACCTCTCACATTCAGAATTATCCATATATCAATTTCTTATTTGTTGTATACATGTTTCCACAAGCTGACTGTAGAATAGCTATTTGGTTAGGAGGTGGGTGACACCAAAAGGGGCTGTAAGGACCCACTTCTCCAGTGAGCTATTTGAAACTTACATTAAATTCAACAGTTATCTCCTATGGGAGCATAGATACAAATGTTTAGATTAGGAAAGTCTCTTGAATACGATTACCACACAATCACTCAAATGGGTGCAGAGGTTTTTATTGTGTTTAATTTGCAGACAATCTTACTGTGTTGCTCAGGTTGACCTTAAACCTAGAGGCTCTTGGGATCCTCCTGCCTTCAGCCTCCCAAGTAGCCTGTACTCGAGGTAACACCCTTTCCTCTTTAAAGATCCACAGGGCTGGGGTTGCAGCTCAGTAGTAAAGTACTTGATGACCGTGGCCAAGGCCCTGGACTCTATCCCCAGCACTGCAAAAATAAAGAGAGGGAGGGACTGAGGAAATGAGGGGAGGGAGAGAGAAACAGACCTAGGATTCCCTGTTATCAAGTATCTGGTAGTAGAAACAGTATACTTAAAATCAGGAATTCAATAAAAGAAATCAAAGAAATATTCACCCACAAAGCCCTGATTTTATATGTTCTACTTCAATATTTGCTTACTTAATGAGAGTTATAAACACATATATATAATAAGTTATAAATGCATACATATTAGAGTCGTTACAGGATTACATTTTCATTGAAGGAGAAAATATCACAAGTCAAAGTATATTACACCAAGGCATGGTGCCACTGCCTGTCATCCCAGCACTTGAGACGCAATGGGATGCTGAGTCGCAGGCCAGCTGTGCTGTATGGAAAGACCTTGCCTAATAATAACCATAGGACAGAGGATGTGACTAAGGGCAAAGATCTCGCTATGTAGGTGTGAGGATCTCAGCCCAAATCACTAGAACCCATGTAAAGCTGGACATGGTAGTACATCTGTCAGCCCACCTCCAGCCAGCTGAAGCAAAAGGACCATGAATTTGAGGACATCAAATACAAGTTTCAGGCCAGTAAATGCTAGCTGACAAGACACCACTTCAAAGTAAGAAAAGTTAATGAACAAAAGTACCCTGAGGTAGATGTTTAAAATGTCCATTATCCTCAGTGTCTCAAGGGGATACTTAGGGGTTAGAGTTCTTTAACATAGAAATAACTTTAAATGAGGACTATATTATCTAACACATCAGGATCACAACTAATGTATAGATAGAGTATTAAAATAAATAGGACACCAGTAATTAAATGGGATAGTCACAAATGGCTTCTCCTCCTTCTCTTTCCTCCTTCCTCTTCCTCTTCTTTCTCCTCCCCCTCCTCTTCCTCCTCTTCCTCCTCTTTATCCTCTTCCTCTTCCTCCTCCTTCTCCTCTTCCTCTTCCTCCTTCTTCTCCCCCTCCTCCTCCTCCTTCTTCTCCTTCTTCAGACACAGTCTTATTGGGACCTGAAATTTACTCTGTAGTCTAGGCTGGCCTTTAACTCATGATCATCCTGCCTCAGCCTCCCAAATATTGAGATTATGGGTGTATGTTAACACACTGAAATGTAAATGAACTTTTTGATGATTTAAAATTTTAAAGTTACATAATACCAATTAAATTGACATATTCATAAAATGTCTGAGTCATTTCTCAGTAAGCTAAAACATTGAGTCATCATTTGCCAAATATAGTTTCAAATTTGCTCTTGACATCTTAAGATCATTAGATAAGATACTATGTACATAAACTGGGGTTTATTAATAAACTGTTGCTATATAGTTCAAAATTGCTTTCCTCCTGTGTTCTCATTAGAAATTAAGGTAACTGTTAAAAATCCCCATTTTCGTGTGTCATTCTATATTTGAAGAATATAAGAAAAATTAAGGTGCATTGTAATAAGAAAGTCAGTAAGACTGGAAATATGTTCCTTTATTAAGAAAAGAGAACTTGTCTAATTTAAATTTTTCAAATAATTGTTTTAGAATTAACTTTTACAGAAGGAAATTAAGAGAAGGCAGAGTAGAATCAATAAATGGTAAAGAAAAACACAAAGGGGTTCTGAGAACTCTGATGCATCCTGGGTGAGGGCGGTGAAAAAGAGACTGAGCATTTGTGCATGAGGAAGTTTGTGTGATAGAGTGCACCTCTGTCCTGAAGCAGGTTGGGTGGATCGTTTCAAAATTGGAAGGAGGAAATCTAGAACACAGTGGAAGGCTCCAGCAGGCGGTTGGAGCATCTAAGTGAGCTACTGGGTATTTTTAAAGCACAAATCTGAAAAAGAAAAATCTGAATATGATCAAACTGGTTATTGCAGGAAAGAAGATGTTTCCACATCGTTTTAAGTTAATTAATCAATAATAAATAAATAAGAACTTGATTTATTCTGTCTCGATCCCTTTCTTCCTTTGCCTCTCTGCCTCTCTTTCTCTGTCTCTCAATAGGGTCTTAATATGTTGCCCAGGTTGGCCTTGGAATTTCCAGTGATTCTCCTACCTCTACCTCTTTAGAACTGATATAATAAACATCTCAGTACTGAATCTCAGTACCCCACAACTGAATCTGATCCTTTATTTTCATTTACCTATATCTATCTATCTATCTATCTATCTGACTGTCTGTCTGTCTGTCTGTCTGTTTGCCTGCCTGCCTGCCTACCTTCCTACCTATCTACCTACCTATTTTGAGGTAGTATTTTTATATACAACACAAGTTTCTAACAAGAACAGATCAGTATTTCAAGAAAATTTTATTGCCTTAAATATAGAGAATCAAAAGCCAGATGTGGTGGCTCATGCTAGGATTCCCAACATATGAGAAGCTGAGACTCCAGACTTGACAAGTTAGAGGCCAGACTGAGTTTCAGTCCAGTCCAGCTTGTGTTACAAAGTGAGACCCTATCTCACAAAAAAGAAGAAGGGCTGGAGATCTGGCTCAGTAGTTAAGAGCAAGTGCTGCTTTTGCGAAGGACTCAAGTTTTGTTCCCAGTTTGGTCCCTACATGGGTAGGGAACTCACAACTGCCATTTACTCCAGGGGGGAGTTTGATGCCTCTGGACACCTCAGGCACTAGTAGTCACATGCATAGACCTATCACATAATTAAATAAATATAAAAATACAGACAGGGGCCCAGGAGCAAAGCCGAACGCCTTCAGTCCATTAGGGTCTGGGGTTCAAGGCCTGTGCACGACCAGGCGCCCAGCTGCCTCTCACAGCCCACTGCCCCTGGTTCCTTTCACTTAGCTTCAGCCCTCCACAACCCCTCCCAAAAAGGGGTTTGTGTCACCTAGCACAGGTAGAGGATGTGACTACAGGCCTCAGCCTCAAGAGATCTCCATGTTAATGAGATACCTTGAAGGCCAGAGGGCATAGCCAATTAAACATAGCCAGACCCTCCTCCCTCCCTATTTAACTCAGGTCTGCCCTGGCAAACAGACCAAGGGGGGGGGGGGTGCAGCCACATTCACTTTTCACCATGACAATAAACCTTTTAAAACCGTGAACTTCCTCGTGTCTTTGGGGCCCCGCCGTGGGGAACCGTGGAGAAGGTCTTTGACTAATGAGCCTCCACCACCACCTAATCTCCCACTAGAAGACTTCTCTACATTCCCTCCGAGTAGGCCGCTAGCTGAGCCAGTCTTGACCGAGCCAAGAGAGTCTCTACCCGCGGGGCACTGTCCGGGCTTCTCTCTCCCTCATCTCTCTCGGCCGCAGGCCAGTCCACCCAGTATGCCCTAGCATCTCAGTTCTTCCGTGGCTCCCAGCGGCATCTGGGGGCCCAAAGATAAAGACCACCAGTCTCCTGGGTCAGCCACCTTGGCCCCGAATCCCCCACTCAGGAGCCCTCCCCCCACCCCCTCAGGACTTTAGGTTGAGACCTCTCCACACCTGGGCAGAGCCCTGTAGTGTCTGCCTCCAGCCATGCGGAGTGGACTCAGTCAAATTCCTGCGCTTCTGCTCCCCAGAGCCACAATTCCAGCTGACTGGGGCAGCAGACATGCGGGAACCACAACAGCCCAACAGTATCCACAACCGCCAGCACTCAAGCTAACAGCCCCACAGCTTATCCTGCTTTTACCCCTTTACTTAGGCCTTCAACCTTCTCCTTTGGCAAGACAATGGTGTAGTTAAAATCTTATAACCAAGCTGGTGGTGTGGTTCAGTGGTAGAGCATTAGTCTAGTGTGTGTAAGGCCTGAAATTCAATAGCTAACACAAGGCTTCTCTGTCCACTGTCATCCCCAGGTCTTCACCAGAAGTCACACGAAGTCACACAGCTCAAAGAAAGGGCATTTCCAAGACTCACATTTACTGCCTCCACCCCAAAGTGACCCACAACCCTTCTGCTCCTTGACAAACAATGTATCTGGGAGAGCCTCAAAAGTGAGAGCACACACCCAGTACTTAGAAAGTACTGTGGTTTCTACCACAGAGCTGCTGTGTTAAACACGTGGTTCTAAGAAGATGCAGGGACTGACAAGAAAGCTCAGCAAGTAAAGACGCCAGCTGCCAAGCAAAAGGGCCTTATGCACACAGATAAGCACCAGAGAAGCCAGGAAAATTAAACACACAGCTAACCTCTCCGATGGAATGAGGCGCCTAGCTGCTCTTCCTGGAATGCCAGGAGTGATGGAGGTTTACAACCTGGTGATCCTTTGCTGTGTACTGAGACAGGCTCTGCCCATGTCTTACAAAAACTTTGTGTTTACTTACACCAGACCTTTTCTCCTAAGTCCTTAGCATTGCTTTTAGACCATTGATGTCACTTGCACTTTATAATAGCCTAAGTGACTTCTGTGTTATCTTAGGGCCAGGACAATCCTGGCCCCCACAGGCATTATGCTCACCTCACTCCTCCCTAGACCCTTATCCTGAGCACTGTTTCTAACTCATAAAGAAACTATCTTCAAGGTGAAGGGTATGTACTCTGCAAAGAGCTTAATATAAATGCATCTTAAATTGTTGTGCACTCAAAGCTAAGGTAATTGTTACCTGAATATTTTTTTTAACAAGATTGTGCTCTGCTTAAATATGGCTACAGTAAAATGATATGGACCAGACTCTGAAAGTCCTGGTCCAGCTCTGCTTACAAGACAATTGAGCTGAGCTGGGTTTCATTTGTATCTCACCATGGTCATCTTCCCCTGTTTGCTGTAAATCCTGCAGGGGAATCTCCACATCTGACCTGAGTTCAGCCCCTCAGACCTTTATAGTAGAAGGAAAGAATCAAATCCTACACTCTGTTTTCTGACCTCCACGCGTGTGCCATTGCACACATGCCCCAAAGGGTGGGAATGTAGATTGGAGATAGAGCCTACACTTGAATAAGACCCTAACTTGCTGTATTTGAGACAAGATCAAAGTTTTCATTGTCTACAAGTTGTCCACATTCTAAATCCTAACTTGTGAGTTTGGATACATGTATTGCACCTTTGCGGCCCAGCTCATAAGAACCTCCCACACCTGTTCTTCCCAGCTGAAGGTCTGAAGCCCTTCCCCTTGTCTAGCTGGGCTGAAGGTAGTCTTTTGTTAGTCTTGGAAGCCATATATTAAAGGCAGAAGCACCTGTTAGCAAAGGGCTGCTATCCCTGTAGGATGGGAAGAGGAACCATACCCATGTGCTTGTCTTCACTTTAGTGCTAAGTAAGAAAAGTGTTCTCTAATTGGCTATCCCATAGGCAAGTACCAATCCTGACACTATTAACGATACTCAGTTATTCTTGCAGACAGGAGCCTAGCATGGCTGTTCACTGAGAGGCCCCACCCAGCAACTAACTCAGACAGATACAGAGACTCACATCCAAACATTGGGTAGAGCTTGGGGACTCCTATAGGAGAGTCAAGGGAAGGATTGAGGGTCCTGAAGGGAATAGGAACTCCACGTTAAGACCAACAGAGTCAAGTAACCTGGGTTCTCGGGGGCTCTCAGAGGCTGAACCACCATCCAAAGAACATACACGGGCTGGACCTAGGCCCCAATACACACATATGTAGCAAATATGCAGCTCTGTCTTTGTGTGGGTCCTGAATATCTGAAGGAAGGCAGGACTATCTTTAAAGCTGTTGCCTGTCAATGGAATCTGTCCCCCTAACTCAGCTGTCTTATTTGACCTCGGTGAGAGAAGAAGCACCTAGCCCTGACTTTATGTGCCAAGGTAGAGGGATGGGGGTGGGAAGGGCAGGCTCCACTCTCTCAGAGGACTCTCAGAGGAGAAGGGGATTGGGGGCCATGGGAGGGGAGTATCAGGAGGGGAACATTGAACAGGATGTAAAATGAATAAGAAAGAAAAGAAGAGAAAGAAAGAGAGAGGGAGGGAGGGAGGGAGGGAGGGAGGGAGGGAGGGAGGGAGGGAGGAAGGGAGGAAGGAAGGAAGGAAGGAAGGAAGGAAGGAAGGAAGGAAGGAAGGAAAATATTCTCTCCTGGCGGCAGGTGAAGCAGGCAAGCCAGCCTGAGGGTGTGGACAAGGGAGAGATGCCCCCAACCCCAGCCCCATCAATGGGAGAGCAGAATGCCAGGTCATGAGAGCAGAGCGGGACCTGCACCCATTCTGCACCTCACCTGGGCAGGCAGCATAATAGAGCTGACCCTAGTGGCAGGGGCTCAGATGAGTAGAGCCTGAGAGCATGAATGTGGGAGAGCTGGCCCTGAAACTTGTCTGCCATGTGGTGTGAGCTAGCTCTGCCTCTTGCCAGCTGAAGCATTGGATGAGCTAGCTGTGGCAGTGTTAGAGAGACCACCTTGGTGGTTTGGGTACCCAAGAGCTGTAGGGATGACCAACTCAGCTACCACTCAGGCCCACATCCAGGGTTTTGAGTTAGTCCACCCCAACATCTACCCTGTCCATAGTGCAGAAATGGGCTAGCCCTACAGATACAAAGCTGCAGGATCTCCATGACACAGGAACAACAGGATATCCAAAAGGAGTCCCGGTGAGGATCCAGTATTGATGGTGCAGGAGAGGCTAGAGGCCTCGAAATACGACAATGACTCACTGCAATGAACATTTGTAAGCCAAGAAGTGCCAACAAGTAGGTATACTGTGGGACACACTGTGACACACTACAGTTTCCACAATGTGATTTTGTTTTGTTCTGTTTTGGACGTAGGTTGCAAGGGCAGAGAGTTGGTTATGAAAGGACGGGGAGATGAGTGGGACTGGGGTGCATGATGTGAAATTCACAAAGAACCAATAAAAAGTTAAATAAAAAAAGGTACTCTCACTCCTGCCCTAGTCTGCATACGTTTTGGATCTGTTCCTATGTTAGCTTGTCACAACAGGCAGCAGTTGTTTATATTTCTCCAGTAACTTGAAGGCTTTCTACTATGGGCTGAATATGTAAAGTACCTTCAATAGCCATTTCTTGTTTGGTGTGGCTCATAGGTTAACTGTATACTTGTGTTCTCAGTGATCTTACTCCTTCAGGATCCCCCATTTTCAAAGCTGCAAAAGTTTCAGTGCTGCAGTGAGGTCTTACTGGCTTGAGAGCCTATTGCTAGCCTTGCTGAGAATCATGTGGCAAACTATGGGATTTTCCATTTCCTCATTCCATCTGCTGAGAAACAAGACCATACAACTCTGTAAGCACAATAGAAAAAGAGTTTATATTTATTTTTCCATATCTAGAATGCCCAAGGGAACATCGTGCCACCACAGCTTAATTCTAATTAGTATCTTCTGGCAGAAGTTTTGATACAAGCATACACGGATGAACAGATATGAAGTTTCCCTGTCAGCTCAGACTTATTAAAAAAAAAAATGTAGACAGTCAACCCTTAGAACATACTTCATGAGCAAATACTCCCCACATCAAAAAGAACAACAGGAAGTAAATTGGTGAGCTGGGAAAAGAAGCAACAGAAATTACACAGGGAGAAACAGAAGGGATGGAAAGAGGAAGGAAATGAGGGATTGTGGGACATAGGAAGGGAGAGATGATGGGAAGGAAGGGGAGAGAGATGAGGAGAGGAAGAAGGAGAAGAAAAGAAAAAAAGAAAAATGAAATGGCAGGACCAGGAAGGAAGGAAGGAAGGAAGGAAGGAAGGAAGGAAGGAAGGGAGGGAGGGAGGGAGGGAGGAAGGGAGGGAGGAAGGAAGGAAAGAAGAAAAGTGAAAGTTCCGGGTAGTGGAGCCTGGAGACTTTCTTGTTCCCCAGTGGCACTGGTTGGGTAGTCTGATTCCCTATAGCTGCTGATCTAATGAATGTCTCAAGACCGTTCACCCACTTTCCCTGCCATGAACATACCTGGGTGTGCAATTATTCCAACAACCTGGAATTGTATATTGAAAGCTGGAAAGTACTGCAGCCTGCTTAATCTAGAATGAAGTACTGCCGAGGTCAGCAGGAACTGAGGAGTGCTAAGGCTATCACCCCCAAGAGCCTAGACCTCCTACCCTAAACAGATTCTAAACCAGCACCCCTCATGCTTGGACTCAAACCCTGGCCAAGGCCATGTGAGGCCAGGTGGAACTTCACTGACTGTTTTAATGAACCAGACTCAGCTGGATCAAACTACCTGATCTAAATAGAGTACAGCCTCTGACAAAACTATTAAGTAAAAGCCTGTTTTAGCTAACCCTCTTAGAAATCAAAAAGCCTTTGAGATCTTTAAGAGTTAGCTATAATGGTTAAGATTCAAGGCCCACTGCCCTACTAGATAGCTATAAGAAACTTCTAGATCATTCATTACGTGATCATCAGCATTCCAGTAAGCAGTGTAGCATCTTCATGTCCAAGAACAGGAGCCCCAGAAGCCCCAAAGCAGGCACATCTTCTTTACCTTAGAACTTTTTTCTGTCAGCCCAGCTGTGTGTGTTGTATTGCCATGAGAATGTCCCACCATTGGCTTGCCACTCTCTTCTTTTTTTTTTTTTCACTTTTCCTCCTGATTTTAATCTATAAACATTGCCACTGCTCACAGATAAATCAGAGGGATATAGCCAACTGAATTTTGACAAAGTATTTAACTATATATATTGAAAAGGAAGACAGCCCTTTGGGAGATGGTGCTGGGAAAAGTGGTTATCCAGATTCAGAAGAAGGAAATTAGGTAGCTATCTCTCACACTGAAACAGAAACCCATTCAAACTGGGTCAGAGGCCTCACTTACTACAAGACCTGAAAGTCACTTTCTGAAAGGAAACCAAATGGCTCAGGAAATAATCCCAAGAATTGACAGATGAAATGTATGAGATTGAAAAACAACTAGGAAAAAAAAAAGCATGTAGAAAGGCGGCAATCTGTGTGTGGAAGACAGTGGGAGGTCTCTGATAACTGCACTCTATCAGATAATTAACATCTAGCATACATAAAGAACCACAAAAACTAAACAATGAAATCCATACAGGAGCTAATGAAATAAACAGTTCTTAAAAGTTGAAGTACAAATGGTGTACACACACACACACACACACACACACACACTTCCCAATATCTTTAGTTACCAAGGAACTGCAAATTAAAGTCACGCTGAGATTCTATCGTGGCTATCATAAAGAAAGCAAATTCTGATAAGGATGTGGGGTAAGGTCTAAGCTGCTTGTGAGAATGTAAACTGGTCTAACCACTATGAGAATCGCTGTGGAGTTTCCTCAAATATTTTTAGTAGCCTAAAAATAGTGCTACAAGACAGCCTAGCTATAACATTCCTGAGTCCAAGCAAAGGACTCCCAGTCACCGTTGTGTCTCCATGTTTCCCACTCCTCTGTTCCCAACAGCTAAGCTATGGAAATCAGCCAAGATGCATAACAAATAAATGGATAAAGAAAATGCGGCACAAATAAACAAAGTGGTTTTATTTAGCCATAAAGAAAAATGAAATTCTGTTGCTTTTTTTGGGGGGGAGGGGGGCACCGGGGTGGGAGTTGGGGAAAGGACTATGCACGTGATTATCATCATTATTAAGTGAAAGAAACAAGATTCAGGAAGAAAATGCGTGTTTTCTTTCCGTTGTGGATCTTCTATTTGACATGAATACACAAAACCATTTTGTAAAGATGACATGAATGTAAAAGGAAGACTAGAAGGAAGGAGACTAGCGGGAGGGAGAAAGGGGTCCAGGGGAGAGCATCAGAGGATAATATGATCGAGGGACACAAAGACTTGAAAGAATTTGTCTTAAGGAAACCCGGAACTTTGTACAGGAATATACACCAATACAAAAAAGAAGAAAAAGATGTTAAGATTGGGGGAAAGTTGTGTAAATTATTATTATTTTCAAATAATCGTCTTGCTTACCCAAACCACAGCGGGTCCAGTTACAGCTTAGCCTTCTGCCTCTGCCCTCAGTAGGCCCCTGCGCCAGAGGCAGGGCTTCAAAGGCCATGGAGAAAGCTGTCGCCTGGTTCCTTCCAGCTCCTCCAACCCTCTTTTCTGCTGCTGTGCTTTCTCCTTCTTCACAGTGCCATCCCTCAACTCCTCATGGTAGGTAAGATGAGGGGAAAAAAAAAAAAAAAAAACTAGAGAATCCATCTGCTCTGTCCTGAAACGTCCCTGAAGGCTGAACTGGCTTAGCGCCTCAGAAGGAGGAACTAAAATGAAGATTCCTATCATTCAGCCAGCACAGACTTCATGAAATCTGATGCTAGGTGAGCCCATTGTGAAGGGGCTGGCTGGCCCTGCACCCTACAGATACCTCCTCCAGCTGACCCCTTGTGCCGAGTGTTCCTCTTCCCCCACTAGAATCAACAGTAGCTTCATCCCTCCAGGGAACAGACTCCAGGAAGACAGGTCTCTCACTAAATACCTCACCACCCCAAAAGCCCCTCAAGACTGCCAGATTCAGCAGTAGAGGAAGTTGAGAAGACACTAATATAACAACACTGACTTTTT
Organism: Grammomys surdaster; assembly: GCF_004785775.1. Classification (NCBI taxonomy): domain Eukaryota; kingdom Metazoa; phylum Chordata; class Mammalia; order Rodentia; family Muridae; genus Grammomys; species Grammomys surdaster. The sequence continues at coordinate 641,041 of NW_021620469.1, read as the reverse complement.
ACCCTCTGGCAAATGGATTTCAAAACAGAAATTAAATTTACCGAAAACCACAATTCCTTCTCTCATGTAAGCAAACTTGGGTTTTACATTATATCCCCATTGCGTGACCATATTGGTGTTTAGTAATTATTAATGGGTTGTGACCATTAACTGAAGCCCAGACATTTCAGCTTAGACAGACTATGCCAGCAGGCTGCAGTGGTGGTGGCCTAAGGTCAGGACAGAGAGGCCCACAGAGATGTCATGTTTGTTTTCATAGTACTATCTTACTTAACTTTTCACATTTTAATGTATTTTTCTTTAAAAAAAAAATAGGAGGGTAGCCTATCACTTCTGGCTCTTTGTTCTGCAGAGGGGACTACAGGACACTGACTTCTGTACACAGCTTACACACTGTGCACACTTGATCTTGCTGATGCCATTCTTCCCAGGTTGGAATCCATATTTACACAAACTTTATGAGAACACAAATTAAAACTCTATTTTAAGAATATGATGCACTCATAAGGAAAATACAAAGTCTAATTGTAAGTAAATCTATTTGGGGAACATTTTGTCCTTCCTTACACCTTAGAGATTTATCTGGTTTGGGAGGAGCCATGTCTCTGACCTTCAATGATGAGCTCATATCCCATAACTTCCAAATTCTTTTTTTTTTTGAAGAAGGAACTTTCCAAGACCTTCTAGTCTATCTTCCTGTTTCTAGAATTAGTTGACTGAAGATGATTCTCTAGTTTCTAAGGAGAGAATGTTAGGTATCACCTATGGGAAAAGTCTAGTCTCTTACCTCTCTTTATCCTATGTTCCAGCCACATAGTTGGGCTGTAGGGCTCAGTGTTCTGCCTGACTGAAATTGGAAGTGAAGTGGGCTGGGAATATGGTTAGAACATGAAGCAGAGAGAGACAGAGACAGATAGAGACAGACAGAAACAGGGAGAGTGATCAAGACAGAGAGAGAGAGAGAGAGAGAGAGAGAGAGAGAGAGAGAGAGAGAGA
>NW_021620469.1:631323-640035 GCF_004785775.1 Grammomys surdaster | reverse complement strand
CAGACAGAAGAGATAGAAAGAGACAGAGAGACAGAGACACAGACAGAGAGAGAAGAGAGAGAATATGAATACCATACGATATCACACATTACTGTGAGACAGGAAGAAAGCTCACTCAACTGTGTTAGCTGCCTAGAATCCCATCCTTGGTAAGACTAGATGTTTGCCCTCCATCTCAGCTCATTGGCCGTCCTTCAGCTATGAGCAGCAATAAAGTGAAACTGTCTCCCAAGACATTTTAAAGACCCTATGCTGCTATTCTTAGTCTGTGAAAGGAAAGGATGAAGCAAAGAGTTGTCTGATGTTTCCAAGAAACATTGCTTATGTCAGCTCTCATAAAACTCTTCTGTGGAACTTTAATAGAGAACATTCAATGAACCCTCCCTTGCTTTATGTCCAGAGTCGGTAGCTAACGTGAGGTACAGGTTGCATTCCAGAAATAACTGCCATTTGCAAACCTGGATCTGATCCTCATGTTGGCTTCGTCATGCTGTAACAGCCATTTAGCTCCACTGACTTTCCATCTGCCCAGAAGGGAATGTGTAGCAAGTGTTATCCGTGAGAGTCCAACCAGAAGCAATGGGGTGAAGGGCAAGGAATTGGCTGATGCCATTATGAGGGCTAGGAAGGTGGGCTGAAAGTCATCAAGAAGGGCTACTTGGGGACAGAATCTAAAGCCACAGGTGGGATTTCCGTATGGAAGCCTCAGCTCTGCTTTGTTTTTTATGTTTCTCTTGGGCATCTGTCTTAGTCAGGGTTTCTATTGCTACAGTGAAACACTGTGACCAAAAAGCAAGCTGAGGAGGAAAGGTTTTATTTGACTTATACTTCTGCAATATTGTTCATCATCAAAGAAACTGAGGACAGGAACTCAAACAGTGCTGAAACCTGGAGAGAGGAACTGATCCAGAGGTCATGGAGGGATGCTTCTTACTGGCTTGCTCCCATGACTTGCACAACCTGATTTCTTATTGAACCCAGGACCACTAGTCCAGAGCTGGCATCAATCGTATGGGCTTGCCCCTATCCATCAATCCAAAACACCCTAAAGGCTTGCCCACAGCCAGATCTTACGGAGGCATTTCTTAGTTAACATTCCCTCCCCTGAGATGACTTTAGTTTATGTCAAGTTGACATAAAACTATCCACCACAAGGTTTGTCTATGTCTTTCAAGATGGCCAGGAACTCCCGAGCTCCAGTGAGTTTCCTGCCTTGGCCCCCTGAAGTTCTGGGACCAGAGGTTTTTCAGTTGTGTCTAGCTAACTCTTTTATCAAAGTTTTCCACTTGTTTAGAGGGGGCCCATCTAGACCTTCTAGAACAATCTCTCCAGTCTAAAGCCCACTGATCCTGATCAGCTTCAGCTGTATGTTCAGATTATTTCAGAGAAGCCTCAATGAAGACTCAAGTAACTTGTGACTGCCACCTTGGCATGCAGATACATCATACTGACTGTCACAGCAGTCTTTTGTCACTGCCAAGCCCTGGGAAAATAAAATTAATTAATTTTTCCTTCACCTTCCTGGGAGATTCAGTGAAATTTGGTGAAAAAGAACTTAATGAGTGGCTTTTATTCTAAGCTCCTTCTACCACCATGCTTGGCTATGTACCCAACAGGATCAAAGCCAGTTTACTAGAGAGAGACTTGACACCCACATTTATCCATAGAGCAGTCTATAGGCAAATTATGGAATCAGCCATATGTGGCCATCCACAGAGGCATGGATAAAGGCGGTAAGTGTACAGACTAGCATTTTACTCAACCATAAAGAATGAACTTAAGTCACGAAGGGAAATGAATAGAACAGATGATCATGTTCAGGAGGTAGTCTGATGAAGACAAATACTGCATGTTTTCTTTCCTATGGAACTCAAGAAGAAGTGAGGGTGTAAACTAGAGGGAGGGTGTGTAATGATGGGAAACAGGGAGTGCAATGAGAAAGAGGGATAGAGAGCTGGAGAGATGGTCCAGCGGCTATGAGCATAAGATGCTCTTTCGGGGAACCCGAGTTTGATTCCCAGCAGTTACGTTGGGTGGCTCACTACTGCCTATAGCTACATCTCCATGGGATCTGACACTGATGACTTCCATGAACACTGGATTCACATGCACACACCAACGCAAGAACACACATAATTTTAAATAAAGAGTAAACCAAGCATGGTGGCCACTCCTTTAATCTCTGCACCCAGGAGGCAGAGGCAGGCAGATCTCTGTGAGTTCAAGGCTAGTCTGAGCTCTATAGTGAGTTCCAAGACAGCCAAGGTACACATAAATACCTGTCTCAAAATGACAATGATGGTAATGTTTTAAAATAGAATAAGGAGATGATTTTGATCAAAGTAGTCTATATTCATACGTGGAAATATCGCAATGAAGACACTTTATATAGTTAACATACACTAATGCAAGTTCTCTTGTTTGTTTGTGTGAGTGTGGAGTATATGTACATGGCATTTGCACACATATGTTTGGAGACTTGTGAGGGGGCCATAGAAGAATATGGGTGTTCTGCTCTGTCTGTTTTTATTCCCTTGAAACAGGCTCGTTCACTGAACCTAGAGCTAGGCAAGCCCCAGGCATCCTTCCCCTCCACTGCTCCATAGTGTTGGTGTTCGCTACAGAGAAACAAAATCTCACCCCACATTTTACATGGCTGCAAGGAACTTAAACTCAGGTCCTCATGCTTTCACAAGACCCTGTTCTCCTTGGCCCCCTACAAGTTCTTAAAACAGAAGGAAAGAAAGAGAGAAAGAAAGAAAAAAGAAAGGAAGGGGAGGGAGGGAGGGAGGGAGGGAGGGAGGGAGGAAGGAAGGAAGGAAGGAAGGAAGGAAGGAAGGAAGGAAGGAAGGAAGGAAGGAAGGAAGGACTGGAGTTACAGGTTGTGAGCTGCCACTTGCGTGCTGGGGATTGAACTGCAGTTCTCTGGAAAAGCAGCCAGTGCTCTTAACTGCTGAGCCATCTCCAGCCCCACCAACTGTTTGCAATTTTAAAAGCTCTATCAGGAACATATTTACACGAATAACTTTAATGCTAAAGAAGACTTCATGTCACCTGTGGAAACTAGTGGACCAAAAGGCATGGTCACCACAGTTACAGAGAACTGGGCTGCTGCACTGATGGATTGGACTGTTTGTGCTGCATCTAGAACACGCTGATACTTATCCTATAGCCTCAGGTGTCACCTCTCCCAAATTTTATTAAGTATGTATGTGCTGATCTTAGAAGACACAGTCTCGTCATCACTGGAAAGCATCTTTTCCTGATTGATAGTGTACCATCCTTTTTCAGTACTATGTAAACCGCCCACAGCATATGTACGTCTCATGGCACACTGCCTCTTAACTACTCCACTTTAGCTAGATGACAAAGCTACTCAAAAATAAAAATCACTATCGCGGGTGGGAGTGGAGCTTGGTGGAAGAATATTTATCTAGCATGCATGTTTGGTTCTTAGTGCCACCAAAACAAATGGCAAAACTGTCTTCTGGTTTCATAGCCTCCAAAGCATTCTGCCACTACAGGCAACAGCTTGTCCTCTCCAGCTGTAGTGGGAGGGGAGAGAATTTATCTCTAATCTGTGTCCGAATGTCTTTTGAAAGACAAAATTTTCCAAAGAGCTTCTGGAGTAAGCTAGACCTGCGACCCAAGGTGCAGGCTTGGAAAGGAAGGATGCATTCTTATAACCAACCCATGGTCTAGTTGCTGGTCGACTAATGATATTTTATATACTTTGGAGAACTAATCATTTTCCTGATTGTTTTTTGCAATGATGAGTATTTAGCTCAGGAACCCTGTGTACTTAGCAAGCATTCCACCACGGAGCTTCATCCCCAGCATCTTTCTGATTTAATGTTAACTCATAAAAAAAGCCAAATTCCCCCCAAAAGATTTCCCAAGTTAAAAAGTCAGTGGGCCAGTGTTCTGTTCTGTTCTAGAAAATCCCCTTCTGGGGAAGAAATATGAGGCCACCGTACCCTTAGGATGCTTAGTATTATTTTTTTAGTTAATTAATTTTTAATTTTTAAGTTGACAGATCATAATTGTACATATTTTGGTAAAACATGTTGAGATATATATATATTCATCAATTTCTTACCATCAGGACATTTAAAATTTCTTCTCCTTGCTATTCCTATTTGTATAGTGTAATATAGTTAATTATAATCATTCTTCTATGAAATAGCAAACCACTGTTTTCTTTCTACCTATGTGTAACTTTGAACCTGTTGATCTCACCCTCCCCAGTCTGGCCAGCTCTCCGTCTAGTCTCTGCCCTGGAAAGCTTGGCTCTTTCAGATTCCACGTATAACATTCATGCTCGTCTCTCCATGCCTGGCTTAGTCCATCTAGTATCATCTCCATGACTACCCATGTGGCCACAAATATAACCGTAATTTTTGTCTACTTTGTTGGGTTCTTATATCTATCCCCCTTTTCTACCCTAATCCCTTCCAACCCTGCATCACTAGGTAGGAGAGAAAGAAGGTCGGGGGGAGAAGGGGTATAGATCTCTTTAGACTTCCTCCTTCTGATTAGGAGCGTTGAGTTCTTAGGGAGTAGAGTCCAGTATTCATCATCGGGATATCTCCAACCAGCAATGCAGCAAAACAGCAATTCGGCAAAAACAGCAAAACAGCAAGCACAACATCAGTAACCACCACCACCACCACCACTGCCACCACCACCACCAGCAGCAGCAGCAGCAGCAGCAGCAGCAGCAGCAGCAGCAGCAGGGACCAGCAGCAGGGACCAGCAGCAGGGGAAGCAACATCTGCCACTAGCCCTCTTGGGGCTCTCAAATTTATAGCCTCTCAAGAGTCCCCAGAATTCCAAACATAAACTATCTAAAGCTGGCAAAAAATCACACCCCTCCTATAGCAAGAGACAAATCATAGCAGCTGTGGACAATCTGAGGCAGCACCATATCCCACACCTGGGACGAAAACAAAACATTCACATAACATAAGGTAACTGGGTTTTGAAAGAAAGCAAAATTCTCACTACGCACAAATGAGTGCTTAGTTCTTTTTATTGCTGACTAGTATCCCATTGTGGGAGCATCTTATTTATTTTAGCCAGTCATCAGTTGATGGACACTTAGGATAATTCTATCTTTTGACTATTGTGAATACTATTGTTCTGTGCTGAAATGGCCAAGCTACATGCTAAGCAAGCATTCAACTACTTAACTACCCATCTAGCACAAGAGTCATTTCAAGATGCTGAATTCACATCCGTTGGCCATATATCAGTGGGACAGCTGAATCATAAGCTTCACTTTTTTGCTTTTGTGGAGAAGACTACTTCTTTTCCATAGTAGCTGTTGCACTTTTCATTAGACAACATAGCAGCTAGTCCTGGAGGAAGAGGCTGCAGTACGAATACATTCATCCTTATGGCCATGTTTTTGAACAGAAGATTCTATGGCCCATTTGGGGAGCTGCTTATAGGAAAATCCTCCAGATGTCACCATGCCTGAATAATCATAGCTGAGTGGCCTGATTCCCTGTGTCCTGAGCACAGAGGCCCAAAAAAGCATACATACCTGATTAGATCTTTCCAGCTCCCCAACCCCCAAGTACACGTGATCTAGAGGCAGCAGACATGTCCTGCTTCCTTTATGTTTAGGAACAGTCAAAAATATATTTGAAAAGTGATTGTAACTTTTTTTTGAGATGGAGTCTCCTGAGTTAAACCAACTCCCCTGCCTCAACCTCTTGAGTATCTGGGACTAAAAGTATACACCACCATTCCTGGCAAAATTGAGATTCAAATCACTTTTTTGCAGTCTGTGGAATGAATCCAATGCAGACAGCTGGCTCAGTGCGCCTTTGATTGGAACAGATTGTTTCTCACTGTTGCCTGGACAACTGTGGGACGCAAACTGGCTCCAAGAAACATCAAGGAAATCTGCTGTGCAGGTGGAGTCGTCTCATGATACTATCTAGGATATTAGCAACAGCTTTTCATATAAAACTTCCTATGATCTTCAACTGATTGGATGAGTCCTGCCTACTTTATGCAAAGGTTGACTGTGTCTACATTCTTAATTGTTTATATTCTACATTCTTAATTGTTCATAAACTCTTTTAAAACTATTTTTACAGAAACATCCAGAACCATTTTCAGCATGAACTACATGTAGGTTAGACCAGTGAGCACAGAAATCAATTATCCAAAGGTTTGTTCCCATTTCTGGGACCTGAAAGGCTGCAGCAAGGGAGGGTCAACCAAGCAAGTGCTTCACTTCTGTCCAGCATGCCCCCCTCCATCACCAGCAGATTGAGGCAGAGCATAATGCTCTTGCCAGTAGACCCAGTTCCCAGCTACTGTGGGGCCTGGCTTCTTCAGGAGTGGGTGGTTCCAGGGAACATCCCTGAAAGTCTGAGTCAAGGTATGAAGAAAGATGTCTCAGCCATTCAAATGCCAAGAAATACACGGCCTCTTCTTAGGTTTAGGTGTGTGGTGCCGGAGCACTGAGCCACGTAGGGCCATCTGGACTGACAGTCTCTGCATGCTCTCCTTCATACATTACAGGACAAATGCTGCCTCCCTGCAGCCAAGCCTGCTGACAACATCAGGCCAACAATTCAACCCCATAGAATTAGAGAGCCATTAGCAAAGCCCAGGCTTCATCCAATGGAGCTGAAAATTCTCCCATGGAGACCACAGGCTCGTGGGCCTACTGCCAGGTCTCTGGGATTAGAAATAGACTGCACAAATGTAGGCTATGTCCTGTCAGCTGTATTCTCTGCTAATCCAGAATATTGGCATTTAAAGGGATCCCTGAATCTCCAAATACCAGGAAATATCCACTCTCCTCCCCTCTTCCTCTCTGCTCCCCGGATAACTCATTCTGGGCCTATCAGACACCAGATTTTTCCACCACTTCCTGTTAAGTACCCGTTGAACACCTCAGACTCCCACCAAACATCACCACTGTGGATGCTCAGCACCTGCTGGTGCCAAAGTCTCTGTGTCCAGATGCCTGTGTCATTGGAACTTTTACTACCACCATCCTCCTTCCAGTAACACATGCCTAGCCAGGAGATGATGCAGCAATGTAGCATGACCCTGGTTGTTCCAGTGACTAAGGTTTTCCTAGGACCAACCTTGTGTGCCTGGTATCTTCTAGGCAGGCAGCCGCCTACACTGACCACTTTTCTTTTGGTCTGGTCTATGATCAACCACATACGTCCAATGAGCCTTGAATGTGAGTGCAAGACACAGTCTGGACTCCAGTTGGAAGGCAGGCTCAATGGCAATGTGTTCTCCTGCCCTTTTATAACACAGAGAGAAATCATATCCAAAAGTGCAGACATAATGGAAACTAACATTACTTTGGAGTCACTCTGATGATGTTGCTGGAGAATTAATATGCATCATTATTGTTAGGTTTCAAGCCTGGGACAAAAGGCTGAGGTGCCTGTTTGACATATCAAAGTGGACCTGGCTGCCAGGTTCTCCCTGCATCCCTCAGTCTCTACCTGTTACAGGGCCCTACTGGATGGCATACCCCTCCTATCCTAAATGCTGCAGTCCAGTGGGCTGGGCTTCTCTTCCATGTGTAATCAACCATTCTGGCTACCTGCTCTGTCTTTGTACCTTTGGGTCTCCCCATACGGTACAGGTCAGTCTGACCGGTTCCACTCTGGCTCCGATCTCCCTTTTATCTAGAATAAACCATCTCTTCTGCCATGCCTAGGGGCAGTCATGTTTCCTTTCTTTTCTTTTTTATTTCTTTTATTTTCATTCAATTGGTGCTGAAACCTGGGACCAGGCATGACCTTTCCTTCTTATTTTTTTTCATCTGTTTATAAAATGCTTTCTAGAAATGTGAAGTATATGCTTGCTCACAGAGGCCAGGTAGCACGGGTAGTGACAATTGTCACTGTTGGTGGGATGTGCACCTTGCCTCACACGGCCTTTGAAGATGAAACTGATTATATTGACTCAGACATCCACAGCCCCTTCTCCTATGAACAAAAAGTGGCCCTCCATCAGGAGGTGGCTATGAGATGCTTTGGTCCACAATTAAGATCCACAACAATAAGGTACCCTATTGTAATTAGATACAATAAAATCAGTGCAAAGGCACTCAGAAGGGCAAAGTAACTAGAGAGCTCTCAAATCAGCAAATGTTAAAGCTAGAAAGTTTGTTTTCTGTAGGATTCTGGTTGGTGTGTGTGTTTGTGTGTATGTGTGTGTGTGTATGTATTTGCATATATGTGTGTATATGTGTGTGTATATATGTGTGAGTGTATGTATGTGTGTATATGTGTGAGTGTGTGTATGTGTATATGAATGTATGCATTTATGTGTGTATACGTGTGAGTGTGTGTGCTTTCATGTATACAATGTTGAATCACTGAAAAGGAAAGAGGAGAGAGGGAGAAGAGGAAGGAGCGAGCGGGAGATAGAAAATAAAGAAAGAAGACAGAAAGCATCATACTTTCCCTCCAGGAGCACACATCCTGGGAAGACAACCCATTTAAGAGCTCAGAGGAGCCAAGGACCTAAAGCCTTTGAAGAGAAGCAGTGAGCTGCTGCTCACAGAAGAAGCGAGTCGGAGGAGGAGGACATCGCTTAGAAGCAAGAAAACAGCAACAGCCGCAGCCTGCTTCTTCTTGATCTAGTACTAGATCAAATTTGTGTGTGTGTGTGTGTGTGTGTGTGTGTGTGTGTGTGTGTGTGTGTGTGTGTGTGTGT
>NW_021620469.1:591567-631313 GCF_004785775.1 Grammomys surdaster | reverse complement strand
TGTGTGTGTGTGTGTGTGTGTGTGTGTGTGTGTGTGTGTGTGTGTGTTTTAATTGTTGGAGTGTTTGGTAGCTCTTAATTCTTTTGTTGTTTGCTAGCTTGCTTGCTTAAGACTTGTCTCTCAACTAGATTGTCCTTTGTTTGGACAGAAAAGGAAGTATTTGGCACGTGGCGCTGTAGATCTGGGGGCGATCTATATATCAACAGAGCCTACATGATTCCAGGTGGCCTGCTGGGCTATGAGCTCATCCCTTTATCGGAAGCTGGGCCAGTCACGGGACGTGCGCCCCCTACCGTTGTCTCTGAGAACTGAACATGAGCATGTAGAACGCACCAAATACCCACAGCTTAATTCTGAGACCCAAGAATCTCTGCATGGGTGGTAAGAATGTTCTGCCTAAAGTGATGGCCGCTAATTAAATTTTAAGAACTTGACTCCTGCGTTCACTCACAGGGATAATCTTGCACCTGTGAGCTCATGTGGGTAAGACTTGGTGAAAAGAGAAACTCTGAAAGTGTTTGTTTTTATAGTTGGCCTGGCTACAAGCGGACCTGGAGGTTCTGCAATGATCCAGATGTGCCTGCAGACAGCCTAGTGGTGAAGGACTCACACCTATGGCATCCACAGGGAGGAGGGCAACTGGAGTCAGCAAATAAAAATACCCAACGCCCAGTTAAATACGCATTTAAGTTAAGCAATGTATAATTTTTTAAAAGAACAAAGGTGTCTGCTCAAGTCCCTATCCCTAATCCAGAAGCTAGCTCCAATTTGATAACTGCTCGCAAAGAAAAAAATAGTTTTCTTCAATGGAGTCTTACTGAGTGTACACACAACAAACTTAATGGCCTTTTTTTTTTTTTTGAGGTTTTGTTTTTGTTTGTTTTCTGTCTCATAATGCTTTGCCTGGCTTTTTTTTAACCTTACAGGTCTTTTGCTTATATATTATGTTTTCCGATTTTGTGTTTTTATGGGATTCCTGAGTGTGCTAGTGTGTCTCTATGTCTGTATATGTTTCTTTTGTATATTTTTTTCCTGTTTGTTTTTTCCTTTTCAATTTTCAGTTACCTGTGTTTTCTAATAAGAAAGAAACAAGCGTGTGGATTTGGATGAATGGGGAGGATCTGGGAGGAGTTGGGAGAGGGGAACCAGTGAGCAGAATATATTGCATGGGGAGTAGGATCTGTTTTCAATTTACAAAGAGAAAGATGTCCCTTACAATATATGTAACACACTCAAAATATCTTCCTTGTTTATGTGCCAGACAAGTCCAGCAGGGCATCTATGTTTTGCCTGGCAATCATGAAAGACTGAAATGATAAACAGACATAAGAAAAGCCACACCAGAAGCTAGGGAGGCTTTAGAATGAGAATCTGGTGCCTAGAAGTGGGTGACAGCCAAGTCATTAGACCTAGTGTGGTAAACAGCCCCCCAGAGACCTGGAATGAGTTTGCCTTGTTAAGGGCTCTTCTGGTTGAACCAGATCCCTGATGACATCTTTGCAGGATTTTCTTAAATCCTTCCAACTTGAAAACTCTTGTTTAGAAAGGACTGTGAAGTGTGTTTTCTGATCTTTAAAATCTCCACACTTAAATCCCTCAGGACTCACACCTAAGGCGTGGGTTAATTTACTCCCTGTAAATTAAACTGGTCCTAGACCTGGGCCTGCTTTTCCATCTCTGTTGTTTTCTATTATGTAATTATGCTGACTGCTGTTAGTGAACATGAGTCGTGTTTAAGTAGCCAGTGGCTTTATTTCTCAAGGGGACACAATACGGTCAACTACAATAAGGTCACTCATAAAACACCCAAGTGTTTTCTCCTGTGCAGACCTGAACAGAATGTCCTGCGGTTGCATGGGACCCTTCCTACTTCCAACCTCTCTAGAACCAGGAAGCACTTCATGCCTGCCTGCATGAATGGGGCATCTGCCACCACCCTTTCTCAGGTGGACCATCCAATAAGATATGTAACCGGGCGGCTCCCAATTGTGTCTTAATAGCGTACTCCCTCATTTCCTTTCCTCATTTCCTCATGTTTGTTTACAAAGCACCTGAAGTCCCAATGGAGTCTCAATTGTCCTCTCTATGATGCTGTGACACTCTCCAGGCATCCTTCTGGATCAGCAAGAACTGAGCCTAGATCAAATGGCCCCAGGGCCACCTGCTGCATTTCTTCTTTCTCACTTTCAAGAATAAGTTTTGGTTATTTTGAAGTCCTAGTGCCAGATACATTCATGTGACCACCGCAACATTAGAGGAACTGCAAACATCTTGCGTGTTAGTTACCCAATTAGAAAAATCACCACCTTTTACCAATGCCGTGATAGCTCTACACTCTTGTAGTTCCATCAAACACACGCTGACTGATGAGGATATCTGTGGCTTCCCCACAAATTACTTTCTGTTGTAATTACTGCTCTCTTAATGCATGCAAGAAACTCAGGCCAAGGCTCATTAATCTTCTGTTTAAGAGTGGCCAGAGAATCCACATTTTCTCCATGATCAGTAGTAGTTGTGCACAAAGGTGTACTTGGTGGAATAGTGGGAGGGAACCTTTCATCTGTACAAACTCGTCACCATATTGTCCCACTCCCTGAAGCATGCCTGAATTAATAGGGACGTTATTGTTACGGTTTCTTTCTTCCTGTTCACCACAGTCATCATAATATTTTGCTTTCCACATCAAGTATTCTCCTGGGGCTAATGAAGCTTTGCATATTTGCTTACAGTCCCCAGGAGAAACAATATACCTGCTTCCATTTTCCCACATTGTATCAGTAAATGGTGAATGCATGCCATTGGCAGCAACAGATTTACTAAAATTCTTTAAGAACGCAAAAGTAAAGGGGTGATACTGATACACATTTGGGTCTTGAGGATTTAAAATTTGGAGGCATTGTAAGGGCTGGCACAGTAAGGGTCCAGTCCAGTCCTTTTCCTGTTGATTGAGTCCTGATTGTCTTCCCTAAGTAGTCTTTGGAAGTGAGGCAGCAGACACTTAATTTCTGAATCAGGTTAACAAGAAGGAATATTTGTTGTACATGAATATAAATTTGGGGTATTTGAAAGAGGAGGCAGCCTATCTTAATCAGTCTCTTTAAATGTGGGAGCAGTAGCTTCCCACTGAGAATCTTCCTCTTTGTGGTTCTCCTGGACTGGATCCAAGCAGTACCTTACTGCTTGCAAAATAATTGGCATGGATTTTTATCTCCTTTCTCATGGGCTGTGTTACATTGGTTCCTATATGTTTCCAGTTTTCAACATCTATGGTTCCTTATTTAGGAAACCAAGGCTTACATTTTAGAGTCGCTTGTACAAAGTTGCAGAGCTGTTGCTCCGAATATCTTGTCCCTTTGGGTCATAAAAAAAAAATCTCAATAATTGTAGAAAATGTTTTGTCAAAGAGAACTGAGGAGAAGAATTCATGTTTATTTTTCTTCTCTTCCACTTAGAGTTATGACCCCTTGGATGAGAAGACTGAAAATCCTATCCCCTTATTCTATTTAAAGAAAAATTTCTTGACCTTCTTTGAGGTTTGAGCCCTTCACATCAAGCACTAGTTGTGGGGGGGGCAGGGGGAGGGTCTCTGCAAACTCAGGCAGAGTAATGATCTGAATTAGGCAAGAAGTCCAGTTGATCAAGACTCAGTAGCTGGCACTGGTCAGATTCTAGAGTCTGTTTCTGGGCTTAAGCACAGCACAATTTGGGGGGAAATATCTTGATGGTAAATAACTCAATCCCCACAAAGCTTATGAAATGTTTACATTGAAACTCTTTACAAAGTACATATGACCTCTTCCATAAAGATGGGTTCTACTGACTGAGAAACAATGCTCAGGATAAAAGTTTAGAGGAGAAGAATCTGAGATAAACATAAAGGCCTGGCATTATAGATAACATGTATCCTCAGGATATTAGCCACCCCTACTCCCAGCCTTCTGGAGGGAAATGAGTTATACATCCCTTCAGTTGAAGAGACAACCTTGTGTGTTTAACATTCACGATTTCCCTAGTGCTTCTCCATGCACAAAGACCTCATGCTATCTACAAGGTTTTAATCCCCCTCTAGATGGTGCTTCTACAGCTCTAGGCATCCTTCTGGATCAGCAAGGACTGAGCCTAGGTCTGGAGTAAATGGCCCCAGGTCGTCTGTTGCATTTATTTTCTTTGTCCCACTTTCAAGAGTAAGTTTTGGTTATTTTGAAGTTGTGGTTTCAGATACCTTCACAGAGTCAGAACAACTTACTTCATGCTGACTTCAGTTGTTGAGCAATCATGGACAATTATTCAAAGTACATCAAGGAAAAAGATAGTAAGGTAATCACTATGTGTGCCTAGAATGTCGCAACCCTGACTGAAGAAGGTCATTCTTCTAATACACCCCAAAAACCTAGCCTGGCATCATCATCTCAGCATGGGAATGTGAGGGATAGGCAAGCTTTATTAGGATCACTGGAAAAAAACCACAATCTGAAATTCTGCTTTATTTAATTCTCTTGTATCATCACTTAAAATTGATCCCTCTATGCTAGTAAATCAACTAGTAACATGTACCCAAGAGGGGCCATGCCTCTTATGAATTCTCTCCCATTGTTCTTAGAATAGCTCAGCTCACCTTGAGAATGGTGCATAAATATACATTTATTGTGAGCACGGAAGGGAGGAGTCACCTCAACTTTCCTAAGCTAGCTCAATACCATTTGCCTTTTGCCTGGTTTCGTTTCCAGACTCTTTTTGTTTTAGTTTCACTGGACAGGATCTGACTCTGTAACTGGGGCTATCTTAGAACTAATGATCCTCCTGCCCCGACCTGTGGAATGCTGAGGTTTTGAGTATGTGTCATCATCACACATCGCTTCAAAGATTCTTAATAAAGCAAGTTATACCTACTATAGTCTCAGTGTATTAGTTACTTACCTTGTTGCTGTAACAAAAGGCCTGACAGAGGCAATTTAAGGAGGAAGAAGGGTTTATTTTTGCTCCCAGTTCCAGAGTACAGTCCACTGTAGCAAGAGAGTTGGGGTGACAGGAGATTTGGGGCAGCTGGTCACATCGCATCTGCCAGAAGGCAGTAATGAGTATATGTGCTCAGCTGGTTTTCTCCTTTATTTCAGTCCTGGATTTTAGTCCATAAGACGGTGCTGCCCACACTTATGGTAGTCTTATCTCAGTTAACCTAATCTAGAGAATCTCCCACAGACAGGGCCAGAGGCTTGTTTCCATAGTAACTCTAAATTCTATCCAGTGACAAAATTAACCATCATGTTCAGGTACTCTTGTGGTAGTTAACTTGGATTGTCAACTTGATGGACTTTAGAGTCACCATAGTAACAAGCCTCTGGGTATATCTGGGAAGGATTTTCTAGATTAGGTTGGGAAGACCCACCCTAAATGTGGCTACACTATTTCACAGCCTAGGATTCCAGACTGAATAAAGAAGAGATAATGAGCTGAGGACGGGCGTTTGTTCCTCACTCCCTGCCCCTGACTATGGACTTGGTGTTTGAGAAGAGACCCTGATCCTCATGTTAGAACTGGTACCCTCAATCTGTAGGCCAAGACAAGAGCTTTCTCCTTACGTTGCTTTTGTCAGATATTTTTATCTCAGATACAAAAAAAAAAAAAGAGTTACTAATACAGAAAACTAGTGCCCAAGTGTGTCTGGATCAAGCCGGCCATGAGGCTCTTAGGCCTTTGGAGATGCTTTGCCGGAGTAATATGGAAGGGGTTGGAGCTTTGGGCTGGAAAAACCCTAATGCATGATGAGCAGAGTATATGGGCTATTCATATTGGGGAGGGGGATTGAAAATCAGAACACTGGGAGAAATAACAACAGTAGAGACCCTGGTCATGGAGTTTCAGAGAACAAGGGCTCTATCATGAACTGGGCTAGAGGCCATTAATATGCTTTTCCGGCAATGAATTCTGCTCAGGTCCTGAGAATTTGACATTGCATTTAAACATGGAGGACTGATTTGTTTGCTGGAAGAAACGTCAAAGCAGAAGAGTATACATGCTATGGAAAGGGTATTACTTACTGCATTCATCCATGTTTACAGTGGAAAAAAGCAAACATTTGGGTAGAAAAGTTAGGGATTTCCCCACCCCCCAAATCTACAGTTTGGTGAGGAAAGAAGCACATGCAAGCTTAAAGTTACAGCCAAAACAGGTGCCAAAAATAAAGATTGTAATCATTAAAGGGAAGCCTGTTACTCTGCACCCGGGCAATAAGAAACGTGTCCTGAGGACAAAACCCTAGTGTCAAAGACTCCAACTTATAAAAATGTAAAGTTCTTTAAAGAGAGAAAGCTACCTCAATGGAGTACAAAGCCAAAGGGAATCTCTGGCCAATTAAAAAATAATGGCTCCCCAGAGTCAGCCAGGGAACCCACAGCAGCTAATGCCACACAATGATATAAGGATGTCAGGTCTGACCCCACCTGAGTATCTATCCCATGTGCAATCACCAAAGGTAGATGCTGATGTGGAAGACAGGAAGTGCATGCTGATAAGAGCCTGATATGGATATCTCCTCAGAGGCCTTCAAGAGTCAGACATATTCAGAGGCAGATGCTCACAACTAGCCATTGAACTGATCATGGGGTTCTCAATGGAGGAGTTAGAGTGAAGACTGAAGGAGCTGAAAGGGTTTGTGGCACCATGAGGAGAGCAACAATACCAACCAACCACAGCTCCCAGGGTCTAAACCACCAGCCTGGGAGCACTTAGGGGGGAATCCAGGGCTTCAGCTGAATATGTAAAAGTGGAGGGCCCTGCTGGGCATAGGTGGAAGAAGAGAACCTTGACCTCATGAAGGCTGGATGCCCCTGGGGGTGGGAATTTTGAGGGTGGGGAGGGGGGAGTGGGGGGGTGTAGATAGAGGTTACATCCACAGAGAAGAAGGAGGAGGGGCGAGGGGATTGGAGGTTCCGAGGGGGTGGTGGGGGATGGGGTAAGGGGACAACATAGGAAATGTAAATAAATCATCCAATAAAAAAAAAAAAAAAAAAAAAAAAAAAAAAAAAAAAAAAAAAAAAAAAGGATGTCAGGTCTGTCTGGAGCTGGTAGCAGAATTTAGCCAGCATCATCCATGTGGGACTGCTTTTGTAAGCATGAAAGATACAAGATTGAGGGGTTTGTGGACTCTTGCTTCACAGTTCCAGGAGGTTTCTGAGGCCAGGTGATGTGAGGCAGGGCTGGAGTTCATACAAGAAGCCCTGCCGGGCCACTGAAGGATGCTGTGGAGGTAAGTATCCCCAGGATACTAGAGATGCTGAGGCCATGGATGTCAGCTGAGGAAAGCTGCAGGCATGGAATGGAACTGGCCCAAGAGAGAAGCTGTGTGTGCTGGAAAGGATAGAGTTGAAAGCACAAAGCTACCCAAACTTTGTGAGCATAGAGTACACCATCGTGATTCCTGGATGCTTAATGTGGAGCTGTAGGAGTTGGTGTTTTCCCTGCTGGGTTTCAGCCTCACTTTGGTCCAGCTATTCCTTGCTATGCTCTGACTCTTCCATTTTGGAATAGGAACATTTGTTCACCACCATTGTATAGTGAAAAATGCAACTTATTTTTATTTTATAAGAGCACATAGTTAAGAGATTTCCTTGAGTCTCAAATGAGACTAAGACTTTAGACTTTTAAACAGTATTAAAACTTCTAGAGACTATGGGTAATGAATATATTTTTGTATTATAAGATGGCTGTAAATCTACAGGGCCAAGAGATGGAAGGTTGTGAGTTAAAACTGGTAGGTTTGAGTGTCACGTGGACAAAGGGTGGAGTTGGGATAGTTGATCTGGATTGTCAACTTACTAGCATTTGGAATCACCAGGGAAATGAGCCTCTGGGTATGACTTTGAGGGGTTTTCTAGATTAGGTTAACCGAGGCAGGAAGACCTGCACCAAATGTGCGAGCCCCACACTATGGCTGGGTTCCCAGTCTGAATAGAATAAAGAGGGCAAGCTGGCCACTAGCACCATTCTCTGTCTCCTGACTGGGGATACAACTGAACCAGCTGTCTCAGTCTCCTACCATGATGGGCTTATACCCCTAAACTCTGAAGCAAAATAAGCCCCTTCTCCCTTAAGTCGCTTTTGAGAGGGCGCCTTGTCACAGCTTTAGGGAAGTAACTTATATGATGCTATAAAGTCCCTGTGGCACTGAAGGAGAGAACCAACTCCCACAAGTTGTCCTCTGACTTCCACATAACATACACAAATGCACAACCAAACCTGCTGTGGTGGTATGAATGAAAATGGTCCCACAGGCTTACAGGGTGTGGCACTATTAGAAGGTGCAGCCTTGTTGGGGTAGGCATGGCCTTATTGAAGGAAGTGTGTTACTGGGAGTGGGCTTTGATGTTTCCGATGCTCAAGCCAGGCCCAGTGACTCACTCTGTCTTTCTGCTGCCTGCTGATCTGGATGTCGACCTCTCAACTACCTCTCCAACACCGTGTCTGTCTGCATGTCGCCATGCTTCCTGCCATGATGATAATGGACTAAACCTCTGAACGTAAGACAGTCCCAATTAAATGTTTTCCTTTATAAGAGTTGCCATGGTCATAGCATCTATTCACAGCCATAGAAACCCTAAGACACCCCTACACACAAAAAGTAAATAAATAAAAATGAAAAAGAAAGTGTCATGGCACATACCTGTAATCCTAGCATTTTGGTAGAGAGATCAGACGTTCAAGGCCATCTTCAGCTACGTAGCAATGCTGAAGCCAGCCTGAATTATATGAGACACTATCTCAACAACAAATGAATAAAAATTAAAGAAGCATTCAGATTACAATCATTTTCCAACCAACTGCCTCTTAAAAAAAAAAAAAAGAGTTAACCCAAGGACAGTGACACATATCTATAGTTCCAGGTACTCAGGAGGCTGAGGTAGGAGGATTGCTTCAGTTCAGGAGTTCAAAGTTAGCTCAAGCAACATAGTGAGAGAGGCTTTGTCTCAAAAAAAAAAAAAAAGGATAATTTTTATTTTCTGAAAAAAAAATACCTTATGGGGGGTAGAAGAGGGGATGTCAAGAGGTATAATGCAGAGGCAGACAGAAGAAATAGTTCCAGAGAGTTAAGCACAACACAAGGACTACAGTTCTGATGTCATGTGCTAGAAAATCTGCTAAGAGGGTAGCTGTGGGCTCTTACAAAAAAAAAAGGATAATAATTTGAGAAGGTTGGATATATTAATCAGTTGGCATCTACTAAATCTTGCTGTGTATATCAAAACATCATACTGTAGACATTAAATATGATTTATTTTAAGCCAGATGTAATGATTGATGTCTATAACCCCCAACACTTTGGAACCTAAGGCAGAAAGATCACAGCAAGTTCAAGGCCAACCTGGACTACATAGTGAATTCAGAACCAGCCTAAGATACATGAATTTGCTGATGTGTTTTTAAACAAAATATGCAGCAATAACAACACACACACCCCACATGCACGAATGCAAAACCAAAACTCCAAACCAAGTGGCAGAGAATAAACCATACCTAGTGGCAGAGAATAAACACTGGGTGACCTACTGTATCCCAGGAGCACTATATTTCAGGGACTCTATCTATGAGGGAGGGGATAGTGCACCCTGTAGTAAGCCTGTTGGCTCTGCTGAACCTCTGACATCCTCTGACTGCTTCTGCTAATGCCACTGCTTGTCCTGGTCTCAGTCTTAGCCACCCTGAGCAGAACCATGCTGAAGTCTATGAGCCAGTTTCTGAACAGCAGCCTACATCCCTGGCAGGATGTACATGTGCCAATCTTGGCATTTCCTATCATGAGGAAGTGAGGAAACAATATAGAGGTTTATTAGGCTGCAGCTTTGTTTTGCTTTTGTTGTTTCCATTCTCATTTCAATGCCAGGCAGTGCTGGTCAGCAGAGAAATGCTTGCCCAGCCATAGCCTGGCACACCGAGCAGATGCAGGTGTGTGAGGAGGGTTTGGGTGGGGCCAGTCCACTGAGTAGGAGAGGAATCCAGAGACAAGGAGAGGGGGCGAGTGGGCAGGAGATGCACCGGCATGTCCGGATGTGAAACAGGAGGTAAAGCTTCCTCTTGCATTGTCACCTGGGCCCTTTTCCCTGTGCATTTGGATCTTCACAGTCACACTTCATGGCCAGCTGGTGAACAGCCCTCTACACCAGACCTTAGCTGGGATGGGGAAGGAGGTTCTTGGCAAGTCTTAATCGCAGGACTTGAACTCAGCTGTTCTTTCTGTCTCTCATCTACCTTCTCTGGGGAGTACTGAATAATCTGGAAAGCAAGAAAACATAAAACCAAGGTAGCCAAGTAATAAAAAGTCATCCCACGTTTTTGTTGTGATGACAGAATACATGAGGCTGGATGATTTCTAAAGATGGGAGGCTTAATTCAGTTCATTGTCCTGGAGGCTGCAAGTGGTGATGGTCATGGACTTCCACAGAGAACCAAAAGAGCACAAGTCAGTACATGGCAAGAGGGGGCATCCAAGAGTCAAAGCCAACTGCTTTGTGTGGCAGATTCATTTTCCACATTCACATATTCATTCAACAACCCTTGAATTGGCTAATCTACTCATGAGAGCAGACAGGCCCCTTATGACCTAATTACTTCTTAAAGGCAATGTCTGGCCCCATTCAGTGTTTTGTTTATTTGCTTGCTTGTTTTCCTGAACAAAGGGGTAACATTGTACCACTGAACTACATCCCTAGTCCTGACCCAGCCTCTTTAGTTAGATCTTCCAAAGAGGATTACATTTCAATGTGATTTTTGAGGAGGGCATTTAAAACATATTCCCCACCCAGATGTTTCTTTTCTTTAAACTATTAATGGTTTTAGACCATACTATTTAGTTTTAAATTGTTTTCTCTTATGGCCATTATTATTTTATTCTCAATACATTTTACCTCTTCAACTTCAACTCAACAATAATCTCTATAGGATGACACAATTTTCATGCTGTCATTCCTTGTCTAGTAAGATTTCAAAAGATCTCGAGTGTGTGAACTAAGAAGAGCAATCTAGGAACACATATATATCTCACGGCTGTCTGTCACTTTATGTGTTAATAATATCAGTGGCAGAAGAGGTGGGATTCTTTTTAAAGGCAGGAAGCCCAGCCTCAAACAGAAGATCTTCTAGCATCTGTGGGCTGAGAAGGTGTTCCTGGGCAGCTTACCTTCCTTCAAAATCAGACCATCAGCAAGCAGCCATCAGAACTAGAGTTCTCAGAGCTCGTCTGCCCAGAATACCATGAGTTATAGTCTCCAGCCAAATGAAAAGGAATTTATGCCTAAGGAGAAATCCAATACCTATAGGTAAGATGCTTGTGTCACAGTTATCTGAGGACTGTTCTCCTCACAAGGAAGAGGGATGCCCAGGAGACTAGAAACATTATGCCCTCCCCTGGCCCCTTTTCATAGAAATCAAGACTTCCAGATAACACGTGACATCAGGGACTGCCTCAAGGGCCAAGGCAGCAGCAGGAGGAACTAAGACTGTCCCTGGCAGCAGTCAGGAACAGTGCAAGACCCAGCAGTTAGGCAGGAGTTCATCTCTGTAAAACCCAGAAAGAACCTGACTGGAAACCGTTGTCAAGTTTGATGTTATACTATCCCACACTTGACGCAGACAGATACAACCAGCCACCTTTTAAATACTCTAAATTCTATTTCTAAAGCCCTGCCTGTACTTCACATTCTGGATTTGCTCTTGAAACCCCATAATGACCTTGAGCCAGGAACATCTCTCTGGGATCTTACTTCTCCAGCCTATGTTGTCCCAGAGTTAAGGGGTGGCCAGAACAGCTGGTAAATATGTAAAAGTTACCTGCAACACCACCCCTCAGACCCCAAGCAAACGGTGGACTAGATGATTCACATAGACTCTGTGTTTCCTTCTTATATGCAGTTCTTTCTTTTGAACTACATTCTCCCCTGGAAGAAGCAGGGAAGACAATACGGAGGTCTTCAGAAGCCCACTGTGGCTCCAGTCTGTGTTGGAACATAATATCCCCTCCAAGTCTAAAGAATCTGTGGAATGAGTCTAGACATCCCAGCCAGTCTTCCCAATCCTAGGACTGAAGAAGTTGGACTGATGGTTTGGTTCCTGGTCCACAGTAGGAAAACCCTAGATTTCGAATTTTGCCCTCTCTGCAGGAAAAAGGCAGGACAGGTAGGAGGTAGTAAAGAGGGAAGCATCTGTGAGCTCTATTATGGAGCTATCCATCTGTGTCCTCAAAGTCCCACACAAAGCCTGTCTTTGAATACCCTCAGCCTGCTCCTCCTCAGGAGCTCTGACCTAACTTTCCTAAAGCACTTGCCCCCTCGCCCCTTCCAGGTCCCCTTATCCTCAATACTTCCAATATTGTTTCAAAACTCTAGATTTTTATTTCTTTTCTGGATCTTTACAAAGTAATTCAGCTACTCCTTAAAGTCTTTGGCGGTTGGCCCAGACTGCTCTAGAGTCTCACTTATCTAAGTAAATGAACTCTAAAACTGGTATTTATTGCCCGGTCACCTTAGATAGATACTTAGTGCTAGATACTGCAATCCCCCCACCCCACCCTCATTTACACATCTTTTAATAAATTCCTTTATTGGTAAGGAAACTGCATTTTTAAAAGAAAGTGGGTGTGGATTTTCATAAAAGCTCCACAAGGTGTAGATGCGCCCAGGGCTTGCAGGAACCCGAAGTCCGATTGACAGACAGTGGCGCTTGCACTGGGGGAGGGGGGAGGGGGGAGGCTGCACGCATCTGGCGCATGCCACTGCTGTTGTGCAACCGGCTGAATCTGGTCGCCAGACTCGCCCTAAGGCAGACCCCTGGGTCCTCCAGCCAGGTACCAAGAGAAGTCCCCACCTTAGATCCTCAGATCCCTGGCCACCAATCCTACCCCACCCAGGCTTGCACGCCCTCTGGTTTCCTATCCCAGGGGCGTCCCCAGTGCTGTGAGCTGTGTCGCCCCAGGTACGTGGGCGGAGCGCGCGGCATTTAAGGCGCGCTCCACCTCCCGAGACAGGGGCTGGCGATCGGCCGCGGAGGAGCGCGCTGGGTCCGGGTTGGCGCCTTGTCTCTGCAACGCGCTGACTTGGTCGCCGTCACCGCTCGGGACCCGGACCAGCACACCGCCGCGGCCACCTCCACCAAAAGATCGGACTTCTCTCTGCGAACTACAGTCCAGCGCGCCACTAAGGCACCGCACATCCTCACACCCACCGGGCTCACTTCAGCACACCAGCATCTGGTGGTGTCTTACATCGTTTGTCAGCGAGTTGGACAACCAGCCACAGTATGCGCCGGGTGCGTGATATCTCCATCTCTAGTGGGGACCTTAGACGACCATCGGGAAGCGCAGGAAAAAGAAAAAATTGTCTTGGGACAATAGCGGGTAGGCGATCTGAACTCACTCCCAGCCGCCAAGTATATATATATATATATGTGTGTGTGTGTGTGTGTGTGTGTGTGTGTGTGTGTGTGTGTGTGTATGTATGTATATTTGGGCAGACAGTGTATAGAAATTAGTATAGATGTGTAAGAAGGGTCCTCAGGGTTGCCAAGCTCCGCACAGCAGCTGTTCTGCAAGCTCCGGTTTGGAGATGCTTCCAGGGCTGTACCAGACCAGGCTCCTGTCTCCACAGAGAAGAAGGGAAATAATTTTTGCGAGGGAAGGAGGGAAACTTTTAACAGTTGGGTCCTCCACTTCCTCTTCAGGTGGAGATGAAGGGCCTGTGCTCTTCTTCCTCTGGGGAAGCTCACGCTGTGGGAGGAATTAGGCACATCCTCAAGAAAACCTATGTGGAGCTAATATTGCACCTCTGCTTCTCTTCCAGAAAACAGAAGTTTATTCTGTAGAGCTCAATGGAACTAAAGATGTCGAGCCGGCAGATCAGAGAGATGACAAAAAGTTCAAGGGAGTGAAGAACAAAGACTCAGAACCCAACAAGAATCATGAGAAGGAGGAGCTGAAGAAAGAACTTGATCTGGTCAGTCCCCTGAAGGCAAAAGAGTCTGGTGCACCTTCACCAGAGGATTTGTCGTTATAACTTTCCTCTAGTAAAGAAAAGAAAAAAAATGTCGTCAATGGCTTGGAATATCTTAGAAGGATTCCAATCTTCTTATTGGTTGGTTGGTTTGTCTGTCTGTTTGTTTTAGAGTGTGATGATATCTTTACTTGCTGTGCCCTGTTCTCCTGTGTCCTTCTCTATCTTTGTGACCAGAGTTCTGGTTGGAGACAGTCCTAGATAGGACCAGGAGGTTAACTGTAAGCCCCAGAGACAGAGCTCATTCTTCTCACTCACCATGTGAGGTGTTATGTGTTCCTGGAAAAAAACTGCACTGGGGAGAAATGTTGGGCTTGGGTTCCACAATCGTAGAATCGTAGTCTCACTCTTAAGTCCCTCTCTAGGACTGAGCTGTAACTGGGCACAATCAAGCTACGGAAACGCCCCTCCCCCAACTCCATCCCACCCATCCCCCCATTCCCCTCTCTTTCCTTATGTAAAATGGGAAGTCTGTGAAGTGTATGGGGGGAGAATGAGCTGTGTTTTAGAAGTTAAGTTAAGTTCAGGTGATGGCTTTAATGAACAGCTACCTTAGATGTGAAATGTAAGATATCCTTTCTGGAAGGTCGAAGGGAGCTTGAGGTTGAGCTGGATCATCTCTGCGGTTCATTGGCAGACCTCAAAGCCCTGTGCTTGTTGGGCCATTGCCAGACTTATGCAAACAGCTCATTCAGGCTAGGTTGCCAATTGTTCACTACTGGGGAACTTGGCATAGTGAGAGCCTCATGAGGAACCAGCAAATACTAGAAGTCAAAGCTGTTTAACTTTCCTGGAGTGCTTGTTAAGCATTTAAAAGCAAACTGTTAGGCTGTTGTATGCATGGTTCCTGGTAGACATTTGAGGACATGGCTCAGAAGTTAGACTGACATAAGTTTAAATCTCAGTGTGAGTAACACTCACTTTTCTCTTTCCAAACATCTTTAACCCCAGCACTTAGAAGGCTTGGGGGGCAGTTATCACAAGTTCAAGGCCAGACTGGGCTTCATTCTGGCTGAGACCTGATTAAAGAGGGAAAACTCAATGCCTATCTGTTAAGGTTGTGGGTACAATTAACTGAGCAGTACTAGGTAACACACAGAAAGGATTATTATGTCCTGTGTGTCTCTGGAGTTTAAGGTTAAGACACACCATTTTCCCTTGAGGTTGCTATTTGAATATATGCCTATTCTCTCATAAGCCTGATAATTTTTTAATTTTACATATATCTACTTATCTATATTGACTTTGGAGATGGGGTCTTGTTGTTCATACCGATGCTTGATATGTGTCCCCACTGCCCTTGAACTTCAATACTGTTTGTGGGCCTCTCAAGTCCCGAGGTTTCAGGCATCCTGTGTACCGGCACCACCATGCTCAGCTCTGCCTATAATTATGACATGCATTTTTTCTTTAAGTGTTTTGAGTACTGTATAGAGAAATGATTCCCATGATCTGAGCCTGCTTTCCTGCTTCCTTATAAGAACATGCCCTCCCTCCACTCTCACAAGCTTCTCACAAGAGTCCTGCAGTTTGTGATGTGGTACTTGAATACCCTTGAACTTTGGTCTCTGTGGCAAATTAGAGCCTTGGAACCAATCACTCTGAGTGATGAGCCTGTGCTGCTCTAATTCTTAGGAGCAGAGAGAGCACCCACAGCCACAGTCACAGCCACAGCCTTGCTCCTCCTTTCCCTTCCCTCCTGCTCTCACTTCACATGTACTTTGGCTTTGCTTATCACCTCCAGCCAGTCTCAGCATCCAGATCTGAATGAAGTTTCCAACTAGCTCATAGCTACTGGATGACGATGCCAGGGCTTGCATAAGCTGGAGGGCAGATTGAGGCAGGTAGGCATTCTATTGCTCATAAAAACCAAGGATGGTATCTGGGTGTCAATGGCCCTGTGTATATTCACAGAGCAGACATGGTTCCCCTGCACCAGCTACTCACTGCCAAGCCTGCTCCCCACCTCGCCAACCTTCCTGGCCCCTTCTAGCCTCAATACCACTTCCAGCTTTTAAAGTGGATGGAGTCTTTTGGAATGATGTCATTTACTCCCTTTCCTTCTGTGAATTTCAGGATGACCACAGACTAAGTAACACAGAATTGGAACAGAAATATGGTACAAACATCATCCAGGTAAGCCATGAGGGGACTGAAGGTCTGAGGGAGCAAGCATCCTGACTATACAAAAATGAATGCTGGTGTGCTCAGGTTGTGGGTAACTTAAGGTCACAGCTGTGAAGCTAACCATTTTCTGTATGACTGGACCCTAAGACAAACCACTCCACCTGCTGGAGCTGGTGTACCTGACCCAAGGCCCCAGCCAGGCTCTTTTACTTAGCTAGATGCACAGGCATAAGCACCATGGGAGATATGGTCCCCAGAATGACACAGACCTTCTTTAAGATTATGGCCAGAAGTTGATTTATGAAGAAAAATGGTGCATGGAATTCTTTTTATTGGAGGCTGGGAAGGCCATTGTTAGAAAGTAAGGTCCCAGAGTCTCCATCTCAGAGCCCAAAAGCACTTTAGAACTTTACAAATTCTTTACTAAAAAAGTATTGCTTACTTCTGTGAGTTCAAATCCAAGTTCAATTTCAAAAGTTTAAGCCTCCTTTTTAAAAGCATTTATTTATGTATCTATTATTTTTATGTGTATGAGTGTTTTGGGCTACCCATGTATAAATGCACCTCATGTATGCAGTACCTACAGAGACCAGAAGGGGCATCAGATCCCCTAGATCTGTTACAGATAGCTGTGCATTGTTATGTGGGTGCTGAGAACCAAGCCCAAGTCTTCTGCAAGAGTAGCAAGTGCTCTTACCCACTGAACTATCTCTCTAGCCCAAATTTAAACCTCATGACAGAAAATGAATATTCACTTGTTCAAATGAAAAAAAGAAAAAACTTACTATGTGATTCACACTGGACTGGCAGGAGAGGCAATCGGGAGTAGGCCATCCTAGCATTAAGGCAGCAGATGAGTAAGGAAGCTTAATATTCACTTTATACAACTGGGGTGACAATGGAAAGTTTGAAACTGTACAACGAGAGATGGATAATTTCTGAACAGAGGGACCAGAACAACCTATAGCATCTGAAAGGGGCTCAGAACGACGGTCCAGATATACATCTGAGGAATGCCCTAGGTCAGACAGGGTAAGAGTGGGTCTAGAGCAATCTGAGTTTTCAAGTTTGATATGTGTGTGTGTGTGGGGGGGGTAATAGAAAACTTTTTAAAAAATGGAACAAAAAGATAGCATTGAAATGAAGGTCCAAAACAGGGTAGCCCAGGAAGACAGAAAGGCAGACAGAAGGACAGAAAGAGAGAGAGACAGAGACAGAGACAGAGAGAGAGAGGGAGAGGGAGAGGGAGAGGGAGAGGGAGAGGGAGAGGGAGAGGGAAGGAGGGAGGAGGAGGAGGGGGAGGGGGAGGGGAGAGGGAGGGGATAGATAAAGGATGGATAGATAGATAGATAGATAGATAGATAGATAGATAGATAGATAGATAGCAAGCACATAGTGCAAGGGGATCTGACTTAACTTCTGATCTTGTTTGCAAAATTAGAGGTAAGAGGAAGTCAGATGCTGGGTGGGTAGAAGGGAGAAGGTAAAGAATACAGCATAGACAGCAGTGGGTTTATTTGTTTATTTGTTTGTTTATTTATTTATTTATTGAAAGTTTTATTTTGATATTTCTTTTTTTAAATTGGATATTTTATTTACATTTCAGTTGTTATCCCCTTTCCCCATTCCTTCCACCCAGGAACTCTCTACCCCATCCCTCCTCCTCCTGCTTCTATAAGGATGTGCCCCCTCCTGGTCACCCAGTCCCACCTCCTCACCCCCACACTAGGGCATCCAGCCTTCATGGGACCAAGGATCTCCTCTCCTACCTCTGCCCCACAAAGTTATCCTAACCTACGTATATATCTGGAGCCATGGGTTCCTTTCTATGTGCTCCCAGGCTAGTGGTTTAGACCCTGGGAGCTCTGGTTGGTTGGTATTGTTGCTCTCTCCATGGGGCCACAAACCCTTCCAGGTAAAAGTGGGTTTTATTTTGAATGATCTGTTCCAGAATTCACAAACACTGAAGTCCCTTGTGCCGTGGCACACTCTTTGCATGGAATAGATAGATCCCCTCCCATATACTTTAAAGCATCTCTAGATCATTTACATGTAATGTACTTCAAATGCTGTGTAAATAGGTATTGTGCTGTATTGTTTGGGAACAAGGACAATGGAAAGGGTTTGTATGTGTTCAGTATGCATGTGACCATCATAGGTACTATTAGAAATACCTCTAGAGTGGCTTTGTGGAAATGTTCAACAGTTACTGAGAAAAGGGGCTCTGGATAAAGAGTAGTAAGAAGATGAGTTGGTACCTCAGAATCCAGTGGTGAAGCAAATACATGAGTTACTACCAAGCAAAAGCATCAGATCCTAGAGCAGAGTGACAATGAACAAAACAGATATTGCCCCTAGCTTAAACATAATTAGAAAGATATGCACACGGTGTTCTCTGTGATAGTTTGTGCTGGATGTGGTGGCACACGCATTTGTCAAAGCACTTGGGAGGCTGAGGCAGAAGGATTGCAAGTCCAAGGCCAGTATCAATGTCGCAAAATAAAAAGTCAAAATAGGGTCGGGAATATAGCTTAGAGATACAACATTTTCCTAGATCTGGATGCAATCTCTACACACCATCCAAGTTAAGAAATGGTTTTTGGAGACAGATGTTTAAGCTAATTTAAACATTTTGTAATGTATACACATTAGATATCACATGGTAGGTACCCTGTCAATAAAAACAAAAGTAATCTTTGTCAAAAAAAAAAAAGTGGGAGTTGGGAGAACAAATATAATTCACATTTCCAGGGCCTTCTGGGGCAGTGTTAATCCTAACAACAACCTGCAGAAACAGGGAGCAACTGTTTGTTTCTATGTATGTTTTTCTTGGCTTTTTCAGGGTCTCTCCAGTATCAGAGCTACAGAGCTCCTGGCTCGAGATGGGCCCAACGCCCTTACCCCTCCCAAGCAAACTCCAGAGATTATCAAGTTCCTCAAACAGATGGTGGGGGGCTTTTCCATCCTTCTGTGGATAGGTGCTGCCTTGTGCTGGATCGCATATGTGATCCAGTATGTCAACAATACGGCATCCCTAGACAATGTAAGCAGCCATCCTGGGTTTCCCTTGGTTACGGGCAGAAGCAGTCACTGGGTGCAGCCATCAGTGGACACAGTGCTAGGCTAAAGCTAGGATTCTACCACCCACCAGGCAGTGGTGAATATGGGGAGATTCTCCCAGCTCTGAAATGAGTGGTATCTCATTTTTGGACGATATAGGTGTGGATTTTAGAATACAGTCAAAACACTTAGTCTGTAATGAGGAAGAAAATCACCATGAAGTATTTTTGGAAAGCTCTTTCCTCACAGCTAATCTCTCCTTTTCCTATGGAGGGCAGCTATACTTGCTCACCACCCAGTGCCAAGCCCAAAGAAGTAAACTGGTTGATACCACAAGAAGGAAACCAGCTGTTAAAAGCTAGGTGTTGTTTGTGGTCACTGATGTTAAATACCAGAAAGGCACATCTTTGGAGGACATCTCTATGGTCCTCAGGCTGGCATGGGGGCAGAGAGTGATTGATTGCCAAGGAACATGAGCAATAAGAAATGTTCTAGATTTCAGACTGGGGTGGGGAGGTGAGTATATGTATGTATAAAAAAGATATCTTAACATTAGCACAAAATTAGTTTTCTTCATATATACTCATCTTCATAGCCTGAAGGTAATTCTTGGCAATACTTTCAGCATCTCTGTATTTGTGATTTGTCACATGAAATAAGGTAGGAATTTTCCACTTTGGTGTCACACTGTTAGTCAGGCTAGACTGTTTCAGATCTGGAGTTATCTGTTTCCATGACTACCGCCTCTCCTCCCTACCCAGGTCTACTTGGGCGCCATACTTGTCCTGGTTGTTATTTTAACGGGGGTTTTTGCTTATTACCAAGAAGCCAAAAGCACCAACATTATGGCCAGCTTTAGTAAGATGATCCCCCAGGTGAGTAGGAGCCATGAAACTCTGGCCTCTTCCTGAATTCTGGGTAAGACACTCCTTGCTGTCTGGGGCATTGTCATCAGATTAGCTCATGTCTCTGAATCCTAGTTCATCACAGAGTTGAGGGTCACGGGCTGAAGTGGGACCAAGGAAAATGCTCAGTCAAGGGAAAAGCAGGACAAAACATTGGTCATTGTACAACATGTTCTGAACCATTTTGGACAGCTTCTCAGATGGTTCTAGAATATTCTTCACCAACAGTTAAGGAGATTCATCTATTCTACATTTTTTCTCCCAGGAATCCTTGTGTCCTTAGCTAGGAAACCTATCTGGCCCTGAATGAAATAACTGGTAGTTAGAAGGGAAATTCTGGGTACAAGAGATGCCTCCTGCAGCACCAAGAAAGAAGCAACGATGCTCCTTCCTTAACATTCCCCATCTCAGCAGAAGTCTAGTTTTTTGGCTGGTTCTCACCCACCTGGCCATGTGGAAGGGGCCTTACCTTCATCATCTGCCTTGTTTGTATCTGTCAAGCAATGGTAGACTTTTCTGGTTCCTAGAACTAATGTGAAGCAATCATTAGATTTTCCCTCACCACTCTGACAGCCATGGGTCCACAGCCCCCACTTCAGGGTTTTATAGGTGCAGACAGTGGGAAGGTCACAGTGCCCCCCAGAGGCTTATGTGTCTGTCATGGCTTTCTTCCACAGCAAGCACTTGTCATCCGAGATTCAGAAAAGAAGATCATTCCAGCAGAGCAGCTGGTGGTGGGGGATGTTGTAGAGATTAAAGGAGGGGACCAGATCCCTGCAGACATCAGACTGGTGTTTTCCCAAGGGTGCAAAGTGAGTATCAAGAACATCTTCCTCCAGGAGACTGCTGAGAGGCACCCAGCACTCTCTGCCTATTTTGAAGGAAAAGTAGAGATTGAAGTAGCTAATTTTGAATTACTTTCAAATTTTCTTTCAGGTAGATAACTCCTCTCTCACTGGGGAATCTGAGCCCCAGGCTCGTTCAACTGAGTTTACCCATGAAAACCCCTTGGAAACTAAGAACATAGGCTTCTATTCTACAACGTGTCTGGAAGGTAAGACCAGCTGGCTCTCAGGGGTACATGCCTTTCCCTCTTGGCTCTGAGGTGTTCATCCCTCCAGTCCGTTGCTCTAAGCTTTTTCCAAAAAAAAAAAAAAAAAAAAATGCAGAATTGAGGGGACCAGAGAACTAATGTTAGTCTTTTGTGTTGTCATGTGCTGACTCCCTGTGCAGGCTTTCAGAGAGGGCTGTGAGCAGAACTCCTGGAGAAAAATGTCTTCCTCCCTGTAGGTACGGCAACTGGCATTGTCATCAACACGGGTGACCGCACCATCATCGGGCGCATAGCCTCCTTGGCTTCAGGCGTTGGGAGTGAGAAGACGCCCATTGCCATTGAGATCGAACATTTTGTCCACATTGTGGCAGGAGTGGCTGTATCCATTGGCATCATTTTCTTCATCACCGCAGTGTGCATGAAGTACTATGTCCTTGACGCCATCATCTTCCTCATTAGCATCATTGTGGCCAATGTGCCAGAGGGCCTTTTGGCTACTGTCACTGTGAGTTTATGCTGTTAGAGAGCCTCTTGGCACCTACCACTGTGGCTGTAGAAACACAGCTTCCCCCATCTGCAGAGCAACACTCCCTCCTCTCCAGAGACCACCATGGGGCTGTTTCACAGAGTGGTTGACAATAAGAATTGTGATGTTTCTAACATCTGGATGCATTGTCCTACAAACTATATTTTCAGGAGATC
This sequence comes from Grammomys surdaster, assembly GCF_004785775.1. NCBI lineage: Eukaryota > Metazoa > Chordata > Mammalia > Rodentia > Muridae > Grammomys > Grammomys surdaster. Next base: position 609,432 of record NW_021620469.1, on the reverse strand, counting down.
TAGGTTTATTTCACATGCCCTTTTATACAGATAAGATAAATTTTGAGCCCCTATTTATAGAATTTCTGAATGTAATGCATGTCCTGATTGCTATTCTAAAATCCCTTTTCTCCACCCCTTCTATTTACAAAGTAGTTCAACCCCTTCCTTACCACCTCAGACTTAGCCCTGGCTCTCCTGTCTCCTTTTTTCCCAGGCCCATCTAATTCATTCCTTAGACAAAAGATCCCTCTTCCCCAGTCTGCTGTGGAGGCCCATGGGAGTGGGAGGAGAGTTCATGTGCTAGCTGTTTAACTCCATGAGCAGTGGCCAACAGCTGTCCAGACCAAAGACAGAAGAAAAATATTTTTGAGTTCCAGGTCTCACTCCTGGTTTTTTTTGTGTTTTGTGGTTCTGGAAATTTAACCTAGCACCTCATGAATGCTAGGCAAGCAGTTTACCACACTCCAGCTAACTGGGCTCGCTTTTGAATTGCATGGGTTAGCCTTGCTGCCTGTGGACTTCCAGAGCACTTTCTTCAAAGAATATAGAGATAATAAAAGTGTCCTATATTTAATCTATTTTTTTAAGATCGTGGTTAATAGGGCTTTGGGGTGGCTTTCAACTCACTAATCAAGACTCCTGGTTATAATACCACCTCTGGCCTAACAGCATCCTAGTTCTCTCCTGAAAGTCAGTCCCAGATAATCTGAGTTCAAAATGATTGTCCCCAAAGCATCCTTCTCCTCTCTTGCTAGGTTACCCTGTCACTGACAGCAAAAAGGATGGCTAAGAAGAACTGCCTGGTAAAGAATCTGGAGGCAGTGGAGACTCTCGGCTCCACCTCCATCATCTGTTCAGATAAGACAGGGACCTTGACCCAGAACAGGATGACTGTGGCTCACTTGTGGTTTGACAACCAGATATTTGTGGCTGATACAAGTGAAAACCAGACAAGTGAGTTTTGTGGAACATCCAAGCCTAAAGACAAGGACCCAAGTGAAGGGGCTGAGGCTCACTGGTCTTACGTGAAGGGTGTGACTCAGGCATGGCAGACCCATGTTAACCACTATTCTTTCTCTGTGTCCAGAACAAGCCTTTGACCAAAGCTCTGGAACCTGGGCTTCCTTGTCCAAGATAATGACACTGTGTAACCGAGCAGAGTTCAGACCAGGCCAGGAGAATGTCCCCATCATGAAGGTAAGACTACTGCCACTCTGGATCATATGTCACAGGCAACACGAGGTCACTCTGTGTTCTACTTATGTGTTTAATTTAGTCTCTCCCACTGGGCAAAGTTTGCTCTGGTAAGAACAAATCTGGCTCCAGAGATGAGCAGAAGGTCTTCTTCACTCCATCTATCACTAAAGTTACAAGGATGCTTGGCAGAAATCCAAATTCAATCTCATTTCCAGAAGCAAATGTGTCTTGAACTTGCTTTCTTGACTCCTGGAAGCTAGCTGGACATAATCAGAGTTCCTTGATATACAAATGCTATTTGTTGAATTACAAAATACAATTGTGTGGCAATAAAAGGTCTGATCTTATGTAGCACATTCTCTTCTTGACTAGAAAACAGGATGTCAACTGGTCTTAGAACACTGAATTAAAACCACAACCCTACCTTCCTCTTCTCTCTCTCTCTCTCTGTCTCTCTGTCTCTCTGTCTCTCTGTCTCTCTGTCTCTCTCTCTCTCTCTCTCTCTCTCTCTCTCTCTCTCTCTCTCCTTCCTCCCTCCCTCTCTCCCTCCCTTCCCTCTCTCCTTCCTCCCTCCTTCTCTCCCTCCCTTCCCTCTCTCCCTGCCCTCCATAAAGCTGATTTGCCCCCTTCTTATTTCTGTGCCCAGCCTGGCTTCCAGTCAACAGGATGTCAAAATGTTTGCACTGACATAGTCATTCTCCTTGTCTTTGGGCCAAAAGTTTTGGAAATTATCTTTGATTATCTTCTATCTAGTGAGCCACCATGTCCTCCCATTGTAGGTTTGAAATATATACATACAACTTCACACTTCTATTATGATCAGTACTTGCATCTAAGTTGCCGGACCACTTCTCACTGGCCTCCCCACCTCTCGCTGGCCTCCCCTGCTTTTAGCCTACCTTTCCATCTTTTTCATCTGCCACTAATTTTTTAAATACTGATTGGTTTTACCTTCACCAAAGTTTGCTTAATTTTTTTCTGTGAGTCCTTGTTTTCTACTACTTGAGTTTTGATGACACTTCTTACTGTCTTACCATGCACAGCTGTACATCTCCCCCTGGCAGTGCATTCTAGAAGGCTCCCCCCACCCATATCTGTCTCCTACTCATGTAGACCATACTCAGGAAGCCCCATTCCACACCAGAACTCCCACTTGCTCAAACTTCCACTGTGCCTGTAGATGGCACCATTGCTTTATGTTCTTACCACTGTCCTGGCTCAATCACCGATAGCCACTTGATGATGACCTTGTCTCTTCAGCTAGGCAATAAGCTTAGTCAATCACTTGTTGGTTGATGTACTAAAGGCAACTTGGTTTGTTGAAAACAGTCACAAAAGAACTAGGTTATGATGTGCTGTAAACATTTATCTCTTGATTCCCAGAGAATTGTGGTTGGGGATGCCTCAGAAACTGCTCTGCTAAAGTTCTCAGAGGTTATTTTGGGTGATGTGATGGAAATAAGGAAAAGAAACCACAAAGTGGCTGAAATTCCTTTTAATTCTACCAACAAATTTCAGGTGAGTTTTCCCTCACAACTGGCAACCTTTGTCATTAGAACAACACAACTACTGTACTCATCCATTTGTGAATCTAAATTCCAGACCAGACCTGGCTTCAAAAGACCTTGGAGGGGTGAGAGATGTGGGCAAGACCATTGGTCAAACCAGGTCAGGTTTGCCAGTGGTGTCATTGGTGTCCTCCTCCTCCTCTTCCTCCTCCTCCTCCTTTCTAGTGACCAAGAAAAGACATAGAGCAAACCTTACCATCCCTGAAGTAAAGTAGAGAAAGAAAAACAAAGAGCTTCTTAGGGTCTACTCCTCCTAAGAATAGTCCATGTGCCCTACATGTGTGCTCACAGACAGACAGGCAAACAGACTAGGAATAACCCAAACCCTAACCCTAACCCTAGTCCATGTGTCTTACATGTGTGCTCACAGACAGACAGGCAGATGGACTTGGAACACTCTCTGTTTACAAAGCACTGAGATATTAGATAGTGTAAGTCATCTATAGGTTATTTAAGGATTATGGAAAATGAGCCTAGCTCCAGTGCAAATACTAATATATACAAATACTAATATATATATATATATATTGGGTATGAGAGGTATCTTAGATTTTAATATTCTTAGGCTCTGGAGCCAATCTTCTAAGGATATAAGCACCAACTATATAAACTGGCACTTTATCTATTTTATATCACTTAATCCTTATACCAGACCTATGAGGTAGGACCAATGGATCCAAATGTATAGAATAGGAATAAAAACCCCTGTGTTGTGATCATAGTCTCACAGTGTCTAGGTGGCACCAACCAGCTTTGACATCACTAAAATCTATACAGTCTACTGCACAAATGCAGAAATATCATGCAAGCCACATAAAGAAGCTTGCCTGAGACTGCCCTTGAAGGAGACAAGTCCTGAGAACCAGCCAAATTATGTTTTACTTCCATCTCATATGCCATTGGAATGGAGATAGGTACCTCCCTTCTACTCACTTGAATCACTCCAACAATGGCAGCAACCAATCATGACTGTCCTCTTCAACTCAGACCCATAACTTGTCTGTCCAGTTTCCTACTGCATGGTATTTCCTGCAGAGTGCCAGGCTAAGAGTGAGGGGTATGACTTGGGCTTTGAATAATAAATGTAGTCATGGTAGGTGATGCCATCATTGTGTGACCATGACATGTGCCAGCACACCTCACTCTAGAGCTTTTTCTTTGTAGTGCTGGAGATTGAACTATGGGGTCTCACATGTGTTAGGTAAACTCTGCCACTGAGCTCCACCCTACCATTCAGAAAATGAAGGATAATGGTAATTAACACAGGAGGCTCTTTGGTTTGGGTTAGGTTAGGTTGGGTTAAGTTTTGGTTGGTTAATTGGTTGACTTGATGATTTTTTCTTGGTCACTAAAAAGCAAAACTGGCAAACCTATTTTCTTTCTATTATTTTTAAAAGTTATATTTATTTTTGATAACTTGGAGTCTAGCAACTACTGATTTGAGTCAACTGTTAGTGCCAAAGTGGAGGCAATTTCCTGTACATCTTATTTTCTCCAAAAAAGATTTCAAAAGCTTCCTGGCCTGGAGCAACTGATTCAATGGTAGAGGGTTTGCCTTGCATTTAAAAAGCTCTGAGTTTAATTCCTATAAAGCACTATTTAGAAGAGGAAGAGGAAGAGGAGGAAGAGGAGGAGGAAGAGGCTGCTTGTAACAGTGCCTTCTTCTCTACATTTCCACTATCTTTCCTTATGTCTAGATAGTTAAACTAGATTCAACCTGAGACATGGAGGCGCAGGAATTCCTACTGACCTTGGCAGCTCAGTATTTACAAATGGCTGCTCAAGGCTGGGAAGATGGCTCAGTCAGCAAAGTTCTTGCCTGGCAAACATGAGGGCCCAAGTTTGTTTTATAGGACTCATGTGAAAAAGCTGGGTCTAGGAAGCAGAGACAAACAAATCTCTGGAATTTACTGGCCAAACAGCCTAGCCAATGAGTCAACTCCAAGCCAATGAGAGACACTCAAATAACAAAGTGGAACACATGTGCGCATGCGTGCGCACACACACACACACACACACACACACACTCACAAACATACCTGTGCATGTGCTTGTGAACCACATACACACACAAGTAATGTGTACCTGCACACACATGTGCTCTCAGACACATACATACATATGCACATACAAAAGATGGCTGCTCACCAATAGGAGGGAGAAGTGAGACAAGAGCTCTTTTAGTTTCAACTCTCACACCATTGTCCATAGTTTACTCAAACATGAGTACTCCTGGCCTCCTCAAAGGGCCTTAAAGGGCCAGGGTCTGTTTAAAATACAAGCTGTACACAGTTTGGGTTCCAGCTCACCATGACCTTCTGGGTCACCCAAATCTAGCTTTTTAATTAGTTACAAATACCAAAGGACAGACCATGCTTGGGAGTGTTATGATTCTTCCTCTTCTTTTATCCTCTGAGGGCAAATGACAAGAAAAAAATGTTCCCCCTGCATGTCCTGTCACTAATTGGAAGAACCATGGTTAAAATACCATAGCTAACCTGCTCAATATATGCCCTCCCAGGTCTCCATACATGAAACAGAGGACCCTAATGACAAACGCTTCCTCATGGTGATGAAAGGGGCCCCCGAGAGGATCTTAGAGAAGTGCAGCACCATCATGATCAACGGCCAGGAGCAGCCACTGGACAAGAGCTCTGCTGATGCCTTCCACACAGCCTACATGGAGTTGGGTGGTCTGGGCGAGCGTGTGTTGGGTGAGTGTAATAGGACATCCATGTTCATCTGAGAGTCATGAGAGAAGTCCCACTAACCAGCAGAGTAGCCATGGCATCACATGGATCACATAAAGAAGAATATGGGGGGCTGGAGTGTAGTGGTGGTGCATTTGCATAACATGTGTGAGGTCCTGGGTTCAATCCCCAACACTGAAAAAAGGAAAACTATATATAAACAAGAGAGAAACATGTAAGAGACAACACTGAAGAGAATGAGGTGGATTCCAGACATAGCCAGAGACTTCTTCTATAATCACATTTTAAATTGGGTCTTGAGTTGCAGAATTTGAATGGGGGAAGGGAACGTGTCCATGTGAGAAAACTGCAGAGGCCAAGAGGAAGAAAAAAAGGATGAGATTTATACATATGGTGGAGCAAGTGGTCCATGCAGTGACCCAGAATGGAGTAGCTACAAGAAACAGGGCTGAGGAGACCAATTGAAGCCATGACGTAGAGTCCTCAAATATTTGTTGAGGAACTGGTGTTTTGTCTTACAGTTAGGAGAGAATACAGAAAGCTTTGCCACAAGGGTGAGCTGGTCAGAGTTACATTCAGGGTTTGCTGAGGATCACTGGAGGCGATGGGAGGAGAGACACTGGTCTCACTAAAAGGCAGCTTCTCTCATTTCACTGAACAAGGGAAAGGGTGGGTATTTGATACAAGCCACGTGATGTGAGTATGAAGAAGAGACAATGAGACTCTATTGGGCAAGTGTGGAGACCCTGCGACTTCTTAGAGGGAATTGGTGACTTCTGAAATGATTACTTATCTCATTTTACGAGCAGGGGAAAGATAACTAAGGAACTGAGATGGGGCATGTTAGAGATGGAAGGAGCTTTAGAAATGCCATCTCTGAAGTGGTGTGCTGGGTTAGTGAGTCCCACTGTCAGAATCATGGGCTGACCAAATGGCACCTATTCAAAGCTACAGAATGATGAATTCACAGCCCATGGCTGGTGATAAGGTTCATTAAACACCATGAAAGTGCTTACCACTTGACTCGGAATCTGTGGAATGTGTATTTCCACAGACTATTTGAGTTTGTATAGCAGATAAAAAGCATAAATTAGATGCTAATGATGTGAACACATACTACATAACCCACAGCACCAAGCAACTATTCTATCAAAAGATTGGCCTCTGTGTGACTAGAGTCACTCTAGGAACCTCCTATTTGACTTCTCCCCTGCTTACTGAAACATGAGCAGCAGTGAGCCATGCTGGAGATTACTTGATGTAAAAGCTGATGAAAGTCACATGATTGTGGAGGTCTCCCAGACACAAGAATGCCTTTGACTTCAGCCCCAGAGACTGAAGATGATGCTGTACCCAGCTGCTGCTGCCTAGTACCTCACATATGTTAAGCATGTCCTCCACCACCACGCCACACAACCATCTCCCGACTCTTTTCCTGCTGTCATACTTTTTCCTGGTTTCACTTACCCTGAAGTGCTTTCCTCTTCCAGGTTTCTGTCACCTCTACTTACCAGCAGATAAGTTTCCCCAAAGCTACACATTTGATGTAGACTCCATAAACTTTCCCACTTCCAACCTCTGTTTTGTGGGGCTTCTGTCCATGATCGATCCTCCTCGGTCTACTGTGCCAGATGCAGTCTCCAAATGTCGGAGTGCAGGGATCAAGGTGAGTGCTATTTTCCTTTCTCTGCTTTATATCCATTTCTAAGAACAATCATCAGAGCACAGTGTCAATCTTTAATTATGTTCAAGTGGATATCATCATTTCTGTTTTAGACCTCTTTTTTTATACTGCTGAGATTTTGATAACTGTCCTCCGAAGCAAGACAATGTATGTGGGATGAACCAATGCAGTACCTACTGTGAGAAGAACTTGCTGGGACCATGAATTAGACGTTATATTGCCCTAGAGCAGTGGTTCTCAACCTCGCTGTTGCCTTGTCCCTTTAATACAGTTCCTCATGTTGTGACCCCTCAACCATAAAATTATTTTGTTGCTACTTCATACTTGTAATTTTTCTACTATTATAAATTGTAATATAACTGTCTGATATGCAAGATATCTGATATTCGACCCCCAAAGTGTTGAGAACCACTGCCCCCTACACTAAGATAGTTAATAAAAAGTTTTAGTACTTTATTTTCCATAATCCATTTATTTGTCTTCGTGATATGGAAGTCAAACATGATTTTCACTTCTGCGTTAGCATTAGGATTGCTAAAGCAGCACATGACTGTCTCTAGGAGACACCTATAGGCCCCTTTACAGATGAAAATGATGGTGAGGAGGAAGGCTTCCTTTAGTGTCGGGGGGATATATGAGAAGCCTGGGAGAAAGGGTGGGTCCAGACAGGACCAGTGCATCCTTCACAAACAGTGGTATCTGAGATCCAGAATTGCCCATGAGTAAAACCATCACTCTCTAGGTCCTGTGAGAGTAGGTAGTATTTTAGTAAATATTGACCCATAAACCCCTACTTAGCCAGCAAAGTCCCTCACTACCCACGAGTTTCTGTTGTCTGTGTTCCAGGTTATCATGGTCACAGGTGATCACCCTATTACAGCCAAAGCTATTGCCAAGAGTGTAGGAATCATATCAGCCAACAACGAGACAGTGGAAGACATCGCAAAACGCCGCAAAATCGCTGTGGAGCAAGTCAACAAAAGGTAGCCACAGAGCCCAAGGAGCAGGTCAAGCTCTTACCCACTGGGCCCTGCTGACTCTAAAGACTTTCTCTCTCTTTCCTTCTTTCTTTCTTTCTTTCTTTCTTTCTTTCTTTCTTTCTTTTTTTTTTTTTTTTTTTGGTTTTCGAGACAGGGTTTCTCTGTGTATCCCTGGCTGTCCTGGAACTCACTCTGTAGACCAGGCTGGCCTCGAACTCAGAAATCCGCCTGCCTCTGCCTCCCAAGTGCTGGGATTAAAGGTGTTCACCACCACTGCCTGGCCAAGAGTTTCACTAGTGGGAATAAACTACCCTCTAGCTTACACCCTCCCAGGGTAGAGCTATGTGGCTTGAATTATAATTTACATTCATTCATTCACTGAAAACTTTATTGAGCATCTGGTACATGTCAAGCACATTAATACCCTTGCCTGGTATTTCAAAATTCAATGACGTCAAGTTGGCTGTAGCTTAACAATAGGCTACACTCTATAGAAAAATGTAGTTTTATTGTTGTATGAACATCCACTAGTGTGTTTAGAGTAATTAAGATAACATCACTAGACAAGATGATCTTATGGGTCCTGCATCATTGATTGGAAATATACAGCACAAGACAGCAGCTCTAGAAACTTCATGCCAAGCTTAGAAAGAGTAAAATAAAAAGTAGATGAAATTACCTGCTATTAACCTAGTTGTAGAATTAAGAATGCTGAGCATCATTCTGGTTTCATACATACCAGCCCTTAACAGTGAGCAACTCAGGCACTTATTTGCATATTCAGTTGACTTCATAATGAAGAGTCAAGTAGCAGACTCTCTTTTTCTACTTATCAAGTAGAATGGAAGCTTTACTGTTTTAATCATGTCTGTCTGCCATCCAGCTGCCGTCTATCATTCTTTTACTCACTTACCCATCAATTCTTTCAACCTAGCTGGTGCCTTCCAGCTATATGCCAGGCTTTATATCAGACACTGGAACAGACTCTGTCCCTACCTTTGGGGAGCCTCCCATCTAGCCAAGGAGATGGAAAATAAAACAGATTTAATGAGGAGACGGACAGGGGAGGAGCTCCCTAGGCTTTGCATGACATAAAGAATCAGAGACTTCAGAATGGTGGGTTGAGAAGGTTACCACTGGGATCTTCTTTCATGAATCTGGGAGAAGGGAAAGAACAATGACCTAGATTGCCCAGGCACTCATGCTTGATAGGGACACATGGTTGCCAGGTAATAAATAATTGCCAGGTAGTGAGAGCCTCTGGGCACAGTTGGCAAACCTAGACTTGTCATTGCTCCTTTGTATAAATAATCAGCCCTCTGCAAAAACCAGGGCTGGGGCTTGTTTATTTGTTTAGAATGGTCACTAACAGGATAACACATTTTCATGCCAGTCGCCATCACATTGCCCAGAAGTAAAATGGATCACTTATTTACTTACTTATTTATTCTGTTTGCTTGCTTGTTTACTTTGTCAAATCTAGGCTAGCCCTCTACCACAAAGCCATGCCACATCCCCAGCACAAATGCACACTTTGTGTCAATACTTTTTATTTATCTGCTTCGTCAGCTCCAGCCTAATAGGCACCTACATAACCACACATTCAGGCAACTATGAGAAGGAAAGAATTGTGTTTTCCTTCTTATCTTGCCCCAGGAAGCATCAGTGCTTGCCCATCTCTGGAAGGAAATGACTAGTTGACATTTTACTCCCATTGTCATAGGAGAACAGGAAATGGTCTCCAGTTTTAGCCTCAGCTATCATCTTGACATGGAAAGCATGCCCAGAATTGTTCTGCTACATGATCTGGCCTTTGGCTTCATCCAGTTTCCTCTGTCTCTTTTAGAGAAGCGAAAGCTGCTGTGGTGACTGGCATGGAACTGAAGGACATGACCCCAGAACAACTGGATGAGCTTTTAACCAACTACCAAGAAATAGTATTTGCCCGGACATCACCCCAGCAAAAGCTGATCATTGTGGAGGGCTGTCAGAGGCAGGTGGGTCAGCAGCAGCTCCCAGAGGACTGGAAGGCCTGGCTATCCACTGGGAAATGTGGAGCACATGTTGAAGGACTGAAGTTCTGTTCGTCTTTGAGAGCATCCCATAGCCACATATTGACTGTCTTTATTTTGTCACAAGAACATGGGCTCTGGTGGAGAAACCACTCAAACACTTGTGACTGTGGAAGGGTATAGATATAGAAAGCCTTTCTAAGAGTAAATACATATAATGATGAAAGTGAGACATAAGAAATGACCATCCCTGGTGGCTATGGGGAAGCAGTTTCTGGAATACCTACAAGCACAAAGCACGCCACCACTCAAGATGAACATTTGTATAAAAAGTACTCACATTTCATGGACTTTAAATCATCTCCATATGACTCATATTGCCAAATTTATTGTCAGTGCTGCATAAATACCTAACTATTCCATATTGTTTGGTTTGGGGAAAATAACGTCATGAAAATCTGTGCATGTTCACTATAGAGGCAACTTTCTTTTTTCAACCTCCCCCCCTCTTTTTCCCTCCCTTCATCTCTCCCTCCCTCCATCCCTCCCTCCCTTCCTTCCTCCCTCCCTCCCTCCTCTGCCTTTGTTTATTGAGCCATGGTTTTCCTGTGTATGTCAGGCTGGCTTCAAACTCATGATCCTCCTGCTTTAGTTTTCCATGTACTGTAAAGTATAATATACCACCACAGACAATTCTCTTTTGTTTTCCAGAATTTTTCTGTATGGATGGTAGAATCTGTAGGTTGAGAATCCATCAATAAGGAAGGCTGACTCCATGAAATACCTCTTTTTCTTGGGACTATGCACTGAAGTTTTTGTTTTAATTTCCTCCTTTGCATATATCTGTGTCAGAGCTTCTTATTCTTTCTTCTTAGATTGTCCATCTTTATCTTTTCTCCCCAAAGAGATCCTTTTGGATCTAGTAGTTCCCCAGTTGCAAGACAGAAGGAGCAGGGGTATGCTTCCTGGTGGGCCTGTGGTCTGCTTGCCTTATTCCTGTTTTCCCACTGGGTTTCCACAGGATGCAGTTGTTGCTGTGACAGGTGATGGAGTGAACGACTCTCCAGCACTAAAGAAGGCAGACATCGGGATTGCTATGGGGATAGCAGGTTCTGATGCTGCTAAGAATGCAGCTGACATGGTCTTGCTAGATGACAACTTTGCATCTATAGTCACAGGGGTGGAAGAAGGTGAGTGGGGTCTTGGGGTTTGTCTTGCTGGTAGCCAGGTTTCCTGGGAGACCAGAAGTAAGTCCTATAAAGAGATATATCATCCCTAGGTCGCCTGATCTTTGACAACTTGAAGAAAACCATTGCTTACACCTTGACAAAGAACATTGCAGAGCTCTGTCCTTTTCTGATCTACATTGTTGCTGGGCTCCCCCTGCCTATTGGCACCATCACTATCCTATTCATCGACCTGGGCACAGATATTGTAAGTGGTACTAAAAGATCTGATAACAGCTCCAAGGATATAAAGGTCATACCTGTTGCTGCCAAGAGCCTTCTGTACCATTGGCCATTTCTCCATCTCTAATGGGTGACATTTCTCCTTCTGGTCCACAGACCATGCTTCCTAGCAGTGGACTAGAGCTATCTGTCAGGTGTTTGGAAATGAAAATCATTTTACTCCATGAGAAGATTTTTAAGATAAGAAGTAGGCTTGATCTCCAGTACTGATTTTTTTTTCTTTTAAAGACAGGAGTTTTGACTTCTCAAAGAATATATCATCAGTTCCATCTCCTATTGTTTGGAGAAGTGATCACATAATCATGCTCTGGGAAAGAGATAGTGCCTTAAAGTGATGGTCCCACAGTCACCGTGTTAAGTTAGAGAACTGTAATCTGGAACTGCCCAGATAAACACAGAATGAAATAGTTGGTTTGGTTTTTGTTATTTAACTGTGTCTGGTTCACGCAGTGAGGGTCTCTTGTGTGTGTTTGTCTGACTTTTTCAGGTTTTTGTTGTTATTTCTGACAGTCACTCACCTAAGACTTCCCCCATCTTCCAGCCTGTTCCATTTAAACAAAGCTCCATAAAGCCCCCATATGGCTCTGGCTTACCCAGGCCAAAGAGAAGAAAACCAACAGAGACAGATCTGAAGTCACAGTACAAAGGTGACCCTGACCATGGCCTCTTTCTTCACCTTTGTGTAGCATCTAGGTCTGATCTCTGCTTTATGGAGAAAATAAAAGATGGTTTATCTTTGAGGGAGGATCTGAGATACCCTTCCTAAACAGAATGTATTTATATTCCAATATTCCAGGACTTTCTACACCTGATCATTTTTTCATTCTACAATGATTCTCCAAGTGTGGACCAGTTTTGAAATACAAAATCGCTAGCCTAGCCCAGACCTCTAGAATGGGAAGTCTGAATGTAAAGGATAGGGCTCTGTCCTTTAAGGGCTTTCTTAGTGGCAGGGCCTGTGAGAGTGCCAATATTGCTTTGTCATCTAGCTGCATGCCAAAGGGGAAGGATGGTGGCTTATGCTGTAAATGGTGGCTTATGTATGGTGGCAAAAATAAAAACTAAAAAATTCTAAATAAAGCAATAGTGAGCTTTATTTAGAATCGCCAGAGCATGGTAATTTTAAAAATCAGACTGACTTTTTTTTAAAACCCAAGTCCTTATTTATGCTTCTAGTAAGCACCACTGTGCCACTGAACCACACCCTCAGCCCAAAAGCAGGCTGATTTTTAAAAGGTGGATGTTTTTAAATCCCATATAAACAATGCACCCTTGTTATCTGCACCCCAGATATATCCATTCCCCATCTCCATCACCCACTCACTCCCACCTCTGGCCCACCCTTGCTTGCCATCATTCTGCCTTCCTGGATTTGGTTTCATGAGGTCTTTCCTTCTCTAGATCCCCTCCATTGCCTTGGCCTATGAGAAAGCAGAAAGTGACATTATGAATAGGAAACCTCGCCACAAGAAGAAAGACAGACTGGTGAACAAGCAGCTGGCCATCTACTCTTACCTTCACATTGGTATGACGAGGGTGTAGCATCGTTGACCATCCCCCTACCCATGCCTCACTATACAAGATCTCCCTCAAAGAACTCATCCCAGTCCTGGGCAGGGTGGGAGGATGACTCAGCACAAGGACTGGGAAGCTCTCTGGGCCCAGCATAGCACGCACATCTGAACCTGTCAATCTTTCAGGTCTCATGCAAGCCCTGGGAGCTTTCCTGGTCTATTTCACTGTCTATGCACAGCAGGGCTTTTGGCCCACCTCTCTCATCAACCTGAGGGTAGCATGGGAAACAGATGACATAAATGACCTGGAAGATAGCTACGGGCAGGAATGGGTGAGTCAAGAGTTCCTAGGCCAGTGCCACCTGATCCTTCTCTCTTCTCACTGCCTACTCATACTGTCATAGAAAACCACTTCCCTGAATGGTCTTGACGAGGCAGATTTGGATGCTTCTCAGTTACCAAGTCTGGAAGATCCCTGGTAACAGTGACTTGGATTTTGAGAAAACTCAGCCTCATCTTTCAAACTCACTTCTTAAAAACTTTATTTAGTGAGTGCTCCATCTGTATGTATATACATCTGCATGCCAGAAGAGGGTATCAGTTCCCCCTTATAGATGGTTCTGAGCCCCCAGGTGGTTGCTGGGAACTGAACTCAGGACCTCTGGAAAAGCAGCCAGTGCTCTTAACCACAGAGCCATCTCACCAGCCCCTCAAACTACCCTTTTGCATTAGTTCAACAATTACTGTGGAAGTATAAGCAAGCCAATAGTCACAATGGGGTAATATAAGTTAATGTCTTTCCCTTATCATCTGTTTCAAGAGAATTTCTTTCTGAACACAAGAGGATAGTCTACCCTTAATCTAGATGAAGTGGGATGAGAGGGTCAGGTTTCCTCCAGGGTCTCATCTGCCTCTTCCTCTTGACAGACAAGGTATCAGAGAAAATACCTGGAATGGACAGGCTCAACAGCTTTCTTTGTTGCTATCATGATCCAACAAATTGCAGATCTGATCATCAGGAAAACTCGGAGGAATTCCATCTTCCAGCAGGGGCTCTTCAGGTACCTCCATGCCTAACCTCAGGGTAAAGAGCCTGTCACATGAGGAAAACAAAGGTTTCTCTAACCACCCACACCTGTAATACATGAGGTGTTGACTTGACCTTGTCAATTCCCAACAACCACCTGGTGGCTCAGATCCATCTATAGGGGAATCTGCTGTGTGCATGACCTTGAAAATTCAGCATCTGTTTGCTTTTGTGTGTGTTGCAGAAATAAAGTCATCTGGGTGGGGATTGCCTCACAGGTCATTGTCGCGCTGATCCTATCCTATGGCCTCGGGAGTGTCACAGCTCTAAGCTTTACTATGCTCAGGTGAGTTGACCTTCAATGGCACCAAGTAAGAAGGCAGCTTCTCTTCTGAGCTATCACAACCGGAATAAATACTAGGGTTCTCTTCCTCCAGTCTTCCCAAAGAGATTAAATGGATCCCAAGCTATGGATCCATTCCTTCATTCCAACCCATCCTTTCATCTTCCTATTTCTCAATGGAAGAAAGTAGGTTTCCAGTCCTAGCTGGACCACTACCACTCTCATCCAGCAGGTTTCTTCAAAGACCAAGGCTTCTTTTAGCAGTCCCAGCTCAGGTTAAGTAGGGACCTTTGGCAGGCTTGTGCTGGGTGGTGTAATGTATGTGTTATTTCTAGTGAGGCAGGGAAAACTAACAGAGAGCCTCCACCCATGCCTCCACTGTTGACCAGGGTCTGGGCTATCTCTTTGAGCAAGCCACATTTCACTTTCCTGTTTGTTTCCAGGGTTCAGTACTGGTTTGTGGCTGTACCGCATGCCATTTTGATTTGGGTGTATGATGAGATGCGAAAGTTGTTCATCAGGCTCTACCCTGGAAGTGAGTAATGATATAAATGAACTTAGTTGTTATTTTGTCAAGTTGGAAATCAGAGCAGCTGTACTTCCTCATCCAGCACTATGATCTCTGGTGCTTGTGCACTGCCTCCCACGGGCTCTCTATTTCTGATTTGTCTTTTTCTACCTCCACAGGCTGGTGGGATAAGAACATGTATTATTGAGACCATGTCACTCACAGATCTCCCAGTGGCATATCAGAGATGTTCTTCTTCATGCCTGGCTACTTCTTAGGAGATCTCTGCACAATGTGAACGCTACTGAACCCCATACAAGAGATACTTTTGTACAGAAAACTGTATGAAGCATACTTATGTTTTATACTTTAAAGCTGAGATTTAACTGTTTATATAGAATTTGCATCTCTGTGTCTGTCTCCTTATTTTAAATTATGTGAAGTTCAAATATCAGCATAGGGAAGAATATATTTGTATGTATATAAAGGTCACTGTGTTAAATAGCCTTGTGTGTCTAAGGCGTGTGCTGGGGTCTGCTTTAAGCTAGGACATGATTCCTCAGGCCTCATTTTCTTACCCTCACAGAGGCCCAACAGACCCCCTAAGTCTAGCAAGCTACCTTTTTGTTTGCTGGAGTTTATTAACCTCAGCAAAGAGTACCAGTGACTTAAGTGCTAATATTTATTTCTAGTAAAACATTGCCAAGCCCTCTGCAGCCATCATTTTATGTCAGTCATGTTTTATTGTAACTGTTAGATGTGTTCATGTGTGACGTGTATGACTATGTTGACAGGTCCAGTGAGGCCTTGTTTTTAAGTAAAAGATGTTTTCTAAAGCCAAGTGTCATTGTGGTATTAGGATCTGAGGGTGTTTCCAGAATGCAGCACACCAGACACAAAAAGATGAAGTGTGATTTCCATTTTTGCTTCGGGATTTGTTATTGTCCTTGTAAATTTGGTGAGTTGGCTGGAGGGTTTTGTTTTTTCTCCTGTTTGCCCATGGATAACCTGTAAGCATAGAGGTTTCCTTTTGAACTCTTCCCTCACAATCCCTCAGTCAGGGTTCTTTTGGGCAGCAGCAGCACATTAGAGAATGTTGGCTTTGCAAAATTTCTTCCTATTGCATGCTGATTGGATTGAATTTGTGGCATTTTGCTTAAGCTTTTTCTGTACAATGGTCTTCCCTACACCGTAGCCTTTTGAGTTGGATGGGGTATCTGCTGCTGTTGGCTTTGGGCTACAGCTCTGAAAAAGGGAACAAGGAGACTGAGGACCATTTGTGTTCAGGTCCTGCTGAGTAAAGACTTTTTAGTGCAGACTTTTGAGGGAGAAGCTACCACATTCCTGTAGGTAATCTCTTACCTACAATCTATAAGGAAACCCAATAAAATCATTGGTTCCTTGGATTGAACTTGGGCAGAATCATACATGGATTTGCCATTGCAACCTTAGGAGGAGGGGTAGAAGTTGCTGTGTATCCCCCTGAGAAGGAATTTTAGCAGTAGGGATCATCACTAAAGTTTATATAAATAGACTAGAATGTCCAGTGTGTATTGTGTGTCAAGCTACAGTAATGCTGCCCTCCTCCTGGTGTTTAATCTCTAGTTACAGTAACAGTTACGACAGAGTTAATCTCTATCAGTAGTTCAGTGAAGTGGAAACTCTTTCCATGTTTAGGACTTCATGAGAATGGCCTGGTTCCAGCTCTGAGAAAGCCGCTGATGCTTTCTAAGATTAGGCTAAAAGAACCTGTCTTCCTCTTTTCCCTGCCAGATCACCTGAGTGCTCTTGGCTGAGACACTGGCAGCTTCTAATTCTACAGGGGTCAATGGGAAACAGCAAGCTATGTGACTGACCCAAAGCTTGAGATTTAACTTGGTAGGATCAAGTCAGAAAGGATTTAGATTTTAAACACGTTTGTTCATTTATTTTTATTTTTTTCTATAAAAGTGTTTGTCTTGCCTTTAAATCTTTAACAGTACCATTGATTATATATATATGGAAATTAAAAGAATTAATATTTTTAGTTTCTCTCTCTCTCTCTCTCTCTCTCTCTCTCTCTCTCTCTCTCTGTGTGTGTGTGTGTGTGTGTGTGTGTACTAGTAGTGTGGTACACATGTGCCTGAGGACAATCAAAGTGTCATTCTTTGGAACTCATCTACTTCCTTTGAAGCAGGGCTTCTCACTGGTCTGGAGCTCAATACTAAGGTAGTAACGAGTCTCTTTTGTCAGCAATACTAGAAGTCTACCTGTCATCTCCTCCCTAGCACTGAGATTACAAGCACATGCCCCATGCCTGGGATTTTATATATGAGGATCAAACTCATGTCCTCATGCTTACAAGTAAACCACTTTACTGACTTAGCTATCTCCCAAAAGCATTGCCAAAGCCCTTGATGCACATTGCCAAATTTGTACTTAGATAAACTACCAATTCATAGTAATGATAGTATTATATATACATATATCTTGCCTATTAGGATATGAAAGCTCTGTCAAGTATCGAGTATATATATATTTATACTATATATTTGTATAATATATAAATATTACATATTTATATATTATATATTTAGTATATATTACATATTATATATTATACTAAAAGCTACATACCGTGCCCTATCTTCACTTTTTCTTTTGAGATACAATAAGGCTAAGTTGCCTAAGTCAGCCTTGAACTCACTTGAGAGCCTAGGAAGGTTTTGAACTTAGAATCCTTCTACCTTGACCTTCCAAGTAGTTGTGATACAAACATGTACCAACCACCAAGCCTGGCTCAAAGGATTTTTACTCATTCAGCAAAGGTGTGGGAAATGTTTGGAGAGAGAGAGAGAGAGAGAGAGAGAGAGAGAGAGAGAGAGAGAGAG
>NW_021620469.1:531861-591557 GCF_004785775.1 Grammomys surdaster | reverse complement strand
GAGAGAGAGAGAGAGAGAGAGAGAGAGAGAGAGAGAGAGAGAGAGAGAATATGAATCCCAAGAATACAGAACAAAACTGGGGCTTTAGCTCAGTGGTAGAGCACTTACCTAGTATTGTGAGATCATGGATTCAGACTCTAGATTGGAAAAGGAAATGGCCTCCTACTCCTACTCACCTCCCAACACACACACACACACACACACACACTTGCTTCTCCAGTGAAGGTACAGAAGAAAATAAAAGAATTTGTAATAAAGGTTTGAAATTAAAATGATATTACAAGGCACAGACCATATTGGGATGGGGTCAGGGTGTAAGCCTGTTTACATGAGTCAGGGGGAAAATGAAAAGTAGCCCACTTATCAGGAGCAGAGAGAATTCTAGGTAGGGACAGATGGACCAATCCTGGAGAACAACAGGATTGCATCTGAGATAGAGAAACAAGAAGCACCTCAGCCTATGATCTCTAAGATCATGTGACAGTTTGGGGCTCCATGAAAACCAGCTGATGAAGTTCACTCACAGAAGTGGCTCACAATCCAGAGGATGTGTTACAGTCACTTTGGCTCTTGGTGGACTAGGACTGGGTGAGCTCCTCAGTCAAGATAGTTATAACTCAGCCTAGGCTGGTGATAAAAGATGTGGGGTCAACATGGGAGGAAACTGGCGGGGCTACAACTAAACAGATTCCAACAAGGAAGATTGAATGAACGAGGTCACATGTAGGCGACTTAGTTCAGCCCACAAAAGGTTACCAACCATCCTAACTGACCTCATTATGATCAACATGAGGAGAAAAGCAGACACCAAGGCAAGTACAGAGTGATAGGCTTGTGTGAATCCCCAGTGAGTACCTATGATAATACTTCTAAGATGTTCTAAACTTAATGACCAGATTCTGAAGCTACCTACAAGGGATGAGAAATGAGGTCAGTCTGTTACCAAACTATAGGCTGCCATGGAAAAACCAATTCACATTTTATAATGTATGTTAAAATCTTAACTCTGTTTCTTGGTGCTTCTGTATCCTGTTTACAAACAACCAGTCCAGAAGCAATGATGTCTTCTCTGTGCCCCACTGCTAGGCCAGAGCGTTCTCTGTTGTGCATCATCCCACCCTATAGCCAATGTAGAACCAATGTATGGAAACAATTTATTCCATGTCTACACATATGCATATACATATACATATACATGTTAGGGATATAGTTCAGTGGTAGAACATTACACTATCATGTATAAAGCCCTGGATTCCATTGCCCAACACAGTAAAATATAGTAATAATAAGAAAAATAATCATCAGCAGCAATACATAAAGGACAATGGAAATCAGTATCTGTTATTGAACGCCTAATGCCTATAACAGATCCCATCAGCCACATCAACCTTGCCTCACATCAAGGGAACTGCTCTCTGGAGGTCAGTGGTTTACCCAGTGAAGCAGGGTTTCAGAAGTAGGAGAGAGGTGTTTGCCCTTGGATGGAAAATGACCCCACAGGGCTGCATTCTGTTTTACAACAGGGTGTAAGAACAATAGCCATGCAAAGCAGTTTTTGTCTGCAGATGTGCATTGACCCAGTCTCCAGAGAGAGACTCCCCTCCCTGGAAAAGCCAGTTTTGCCTCTTCTACATATCAGGTGACATTCCTGGATTCTAAATAAACTTGTGCATCCAGGCTCCTTTGAACCTGTTAGAACAACTAACTGCCTAGTTCCCTCCCTGAATTACAAGCTTAAACAAAGCTTTTAATACTTGTTTGCTTTATATGATTTTACTCTTTAAAAAGCTATTCCTTTACAATGAAAAGGGAGAGCAAGCCATGATTTGTTCTATGAGAGCCTCTCTGCAGAATGCTGCTAGCCAAACTTGACCTGCTTGCCTCTGAAGTTTATTTTCTGTTTGGCAGAGTTGTTTCTTAGATGCTGATTTTTCTGCTTCAAACCAGTTCTCTCAATTGGCTTCCTTTACCCAGGTCCCCATTCCTACCTTCTGACATATTGGATCCAGAGTAAGGGATTTTATCCCCTTAGTGCAGAGGTTCTAATAGAAATGTAAGGAGAAGCCTACATGTCTTAAATGAACTGAGCCCCCCTTAACCAGTCATTGTGAAGATAAATGAAATACCACAGAGCACAGCATTTTGTTGGGAGCCGACTCCTAGCAGAAAGTGGCTATCCTCTTTGCACCCATCTCAAGCCATATACCCTGACAAGAGATTTGTTTTTTAACAGCCCACAACAGCTGAGCACACTCTGATAAACATCTTGTTTTTCTCACATATCCTGTTTTGTTGTTTAGTGCCCCCAGCTGCAAGGCACACGTGGTATCCACACTGCAAGGCACGTGACATAGTGCCTTTAGCTGTGTTCCCCTGCTTGTCCACGGCTGCAAGGCATGTGGTAAAGCGTATAACTACCCAGGATTTCCTTTCAATAAAGGGGACTTGAACAGACTGTCTTGTCTCCATTCTTTGCATCTCTTGCCCCTCCATCTCTACTGTCTCTCTTACTAGACCCTGTTGACTGACCCACAGATCAGAGCACTTGGCCCCCAAACGTGGGGCAGCATGGAACAGCACGGGCTGGTACAGCATTTCAGTTCTAGAACTTATTGGGGTTTCTTTGCTTGGTGTTTGTTTACATTTTTTGTTTTCAGAAAGAGACTTCTTGTCTCAATTTCATCCTTTCAATAAAGCAAGTGCCAGCTGAGGCATACAACCCCATCCTTGCCAGTGTGATGTCCATCACAGAGGAGAAATGACGGGAAAAAAAAGCCATGTTTGCCAGGAAGCTGTCAATCAAGGACAGGATGTAGCACAGGCAGCTGTCGAGAGAGTGCCTGTGCCATGAGTGATCAGGGAGACTTCCTGTCAGGCAGGGGACATGACAGGAGACAGTCAGGCACAAGGAGATAGCGCTTCAGTGGCAAGACTGAAGGTGGAGAAAGGTCAAGGGTCACAGTAGAATTCTTATAAGCCAGTTCCTTTCAAGCCAAAGTATTATTAGGCAGAAACTCATGGCATGAGCTCAGCATGCCACCTACTTGTCCCTGGGGAGGGTGCAGTGTCTGCCTATGGACACCCAACAGAGACAGAAATAAGATCCCCCACAAGAAGGTAACTCTAGTCACCACATCAAGGGCCATAGCAAAGAAGCACAGAATGTCACCTCACATGGGAAAAAGTTGTAAGGAGCCGCCATTAGAAGATGACGTTTGTTCCCTCTGTTTGAGGTGGAAAACAACTGCATTTAGGGTCGTAAACACCTGCTGTGAGCCTGCGTATCTTTCAGACGCAGCTCCTCACCCTCCCAAGCATTATGTAAATGAAGTTCTGCAAGAAGCACCAATTAGACACTTATACACGGTTGTGATAACTATTTAAGCAGCACCCATTTCAGGCTTGGGGTCTTTCGCTTTACAATCAATGGTGTGTTCCCCAATAAAGTGCGTGAGGAAGGATCCTGTTGTTGCGTCATCCTTGCTGGCGAGGCGGGCGCGACAAAAAGTGATGTGAAAGACTGTCATGGCAGGGCTCCCAACAATAGACACAAAGAGGCAGGCCCATGTCTACTACAGACATGTTTGTACACCATGTCTATTGCTGTCCTGTTCACTATCAGGCAATGGAATCGCCCTAAATGTCCATAACAGATGAACGAATAATGCAAATGTGGTACATATTCCCAACAGAATTGTATTTGACCTTAAATAATAATATTTGGGAAGATAGAAGGAATTGGAAAATATTATTTAGTGAGATAACCCAGGCTCAGGAAGACAAGTCACCATGTGGGATGGCGACTCCTGGGAGAGTACAAGCAAGGAGTAGGGCAGGAAGGTGAGGCAGGGGTCTGGGTAATGCAGGGAAGATCAATGAAGATCAATGAAAGCAGTCCATATGGAATTCCATAAGGAAATTTGTTACATGCTAATTTTAAATTTCTAAAAATTCAAATTAATAAGGGATAAAAATAGAAATAATATTTTTGTAAAGGAACATACCCCAGGGGCATGTCCCTACAAGCCTTATCAAATGGATGGGCTTGGTCCTACTATGTCTCGTTATTGGTCTCCTTAGTTGTCACAGTCAGCAAAGAATACAACTTGATATTGTCAACTATGGAGTGTGAGGGAATCCCTCAAAACTGAGGTGACTCTACTTAGCTGGCTTGGCTTGCACCTTGAAAGAGAATTTCAGTATGAGTCATAGTGAAGTATGTTACATTATTAAAAGGCAGCTACATAGAGAGAGAAGAGGCAAAAAGAGAGGCTTGGACAGGACCATGATTATTCATGGAAAGGAGGCATTCTGTTACCTATGTGTTGAGAGAATAAACATGCAGGGCAAGTGTGTTATAGCTATTTTCTGCCATTGTCTTTGTCCAGAGGGGTAGAATTTGAGTCCATTTAAGAGGGATCCTGGGTCATGCAGTAGGGGAGTGTCTTAACTTGATGAGGTGTAGTGGATCAGTTGATTGCCATCTTCTGTATTCCTGAAGAAACTTGGATATTACTTATTAGGAGGCTGGAAGCAGATGATTTGGTTACAAAGTAGAACTGAAAGATTTCCCAGGAAGGTTGAGAGATAGGGAGGAAGAGAGTGGGCATAGAGTCGATTCACAGTGACAGTATCTGGTCCCATAGCCAGGACTGTGGCACCAAAACAAGCTAGCAGAAGTAGCAGCATGCTGCAGAGCATCAAAGGAAGGAAATGGGGAAAAAAAATAGAAAAGTAATGTAAAGAATTGTATCTGGTCTGGGGTACAAAGGATGAAAATTTGTTTTAGCCAGAGTTTTTCCATAGCATGTAAACGATGCTTTTTGCAGATGTATCAGGAACAAATGGAACAAATGGAGCTGTTGTAGTGTGACAGCTATTAGGAGAACTTGTGTGGAACATTTCGTTTGGGTATAAATGAAATTCAGCAAGTAAAACATAAAAAAATAGGTACAAACATAATTGTGAGGATAATAAGGAGGTAAGACTGATCAGGGGAGGAGTCAGAATGGGGGGAGGAGTCAGAATGGGGGAGGAGTCAGAATGGGGAGATGTCAGAATTGGGGGAGGAACATAGGAGGAGGCTTGTGGTTGAATTTTTTTTCTGGTCTCCACCTTTGGGAACATCCCCCCGGCCCCCCCCCCAAAAAAAACCTCTTAACCCATGTGAAACAAAGACTGACAGAAGAGAGCCTCACCAAGTGCTAGAATGAAGCAAGCCAGCGAGGACAGAGATAACTGTAGGGAATGTGGGAGGGTAGAGCTGGAGACTCAAGAGCAGCGTTCACTCAGTGAACGGAACAGGATTGAGATAGGGTCTTAAGGCGCTATTTTCATGAAAATGAAATAGGTCAGTAAAGAAAGGAACGGGTGTTTTTGGAAAAGACATGTCAATCCAAGTATGTTTTATTTATCTTTAAGATAAAAAGGAGGAGGGAGGAGATGAGAAGAGAACCATTAGAAAAGGAAAAGAAAAACAAAGGCAAAAACAGAAAGAAGGAAGGAAAGAAAGAAAGAAAGGAAGGAAGGAAGGAAGGAAGGAAGGAAGGAAGGAAGGAAGGAAGGAAGGGGAGAGAGAGAGAGAGAGAGAGAGAGAGAGAGAGAGAGAGAGAAACAAAGAAACAAAGAAAGAAACAAGGAAAGAAAGAAACAAAGAAAGAAAGATCCCATTTCCTAGGCTGGAGGTGCAGCTTAGTGATAGGACCCTTGCCTGGCCTGCTTGAGGTACTTGCTTCAATGCTGAACACACACACACACACACACACACACACTCCCTGTTTTGTGCTCAGTGAAATGTTTTTATTCTTTCATGGTGATATACAGTCTTCCCTCCATAGAGAAGGGCAGCGGGGAGAAGCAGCAGGTGTGCACTGCACTGCAGGTGTGCTCTGCAGGTGTGTGAGTTCAGAATTAGGGACACACCCGCTGGGAGGAATGCCTGGCACTCAAGGGATGTGCAACCAAAAACAGGACGGGAGCTTTCTGGAGACATGTCTCAGACAATAGGCTATTTTCTATTGAAAATCAACCCTAGCTCTTCAGCAGCATATATAGTAACATTGGAGCAACACAGATGAGGTTGTGAATCCTCATAGTAGGATGACATGCACATTCATGAAGTGTTCCATATTTTTAACCTATACATCTTTCATTCTGTATTGACTGACAAAAATAAATTTAATTTTTTAAACAATAGAAAAAAGATAAACCCCAAATATACCTTTTTTTTCTCACATACAACAGAGAAGGTTCATGGCCTGGGCTTAGATAGACTCCACCCTTCAGAGGTTTCCTAATGGTAATAATTTACCTTTTTGTAAACAAACTCGGTCAACTAGGTTTGATTCAGGTAGACCCAGTCAACATGAGACAGCCGTTAGTAGACGGATGCTTGGAGACAGAGGGGGCTAAAGAAATGGCTGTGGAGTACAGAAATGTAAAGACATGGAATCTGCACTTGGTGACATGGGTCTCTTTCAGAGCAGGACACAGGCTGATGTCATCAAGCACCAGGACATCTACTAAAGGACAGTATTCAAGCTTTGTTTCCAGCTCTAGAGCCAGAACCTCAGGGTTTCAAGCATCTGTAACAAGGATTCTTAACCACACCAATGCCATCATCCTCTGCTGGCCACTTCAAGCTTGAGGTATTCTTGTGTTTTCAACCCATTTATACCCATTTACACCCATTTACTCTGATGGTGACAGGCAGGAAATTTTCCCCCAGAGAATAAATTGCAGAAGGGACAACAGAGACTACAGTGTTAGAGTCCTGCAGGGATATGAGAAAGAGCATACATGGATGCCAAGACTTTGCTGCCCTGAAAATGGCTCACAGGGCTATATCCTTGAGCCTTGCAAGATCACTTCCCCAGGTTTTGACTAGGACTCTCCAGAGCTCAAGGTGAGTGACAGTTTCTTAAGGAGGGGTAATACAGCCAGCCCTGGCTATCTTCATTAACTCATCATAAAAGCAGGGTGGGTGCAAAAAAAAAAAAAAGCCTCCTAACTCTTCCCGAGGGCAGCTATGATATCAGGCCACTTATCCATGTCATCTCTTGTAATTTCCTAAGTGGAGTTTTCTGGAAGAAAAAATAAAAAAGAAAGAACATTGAACAATTTGGAGATCAGAATACCCAGGGCTCTTAGCTTCACTACTCTAAACAAAAAGGTCATCTGAAGAAGGCCTAGGGATTTTGAAAGGTTCTTCATGTTCCACCACCTTTTTAGTTTTTAAGAAAGAAAAGCCTATCATTTCTGGAAAGAGTTGGGCATTCTACCTTCTGCCAGCTGTATGTGGAAAATAACCTGCAATTTTATCTATTTATATTGTTTCTTTGAGAATTTCATGCATTCAAGCTTTTACCTTTTCATATCACTTCCCTCCAGAAACGAAGTAGCAACTGCAAATACTAGGAGTCGGGTGCCATCTGGTGCATTTTGTTGGTATGTTCTCCCTACCACCTACCACCTGGTGGTGCACAGAAACCCTGTCTGTGAGTATAATAATAGTATTAAATTGACAAGAAGAATATGCTGTAATAATAAGTTATCCTTCATATTTTAGTAAAACATGGTAAACACAAAGTTGAATTACACACAAAACCAAAAACCAAAGGCGAAATGCTATTATGGAATTAATCTCTCTCAGTCTCCCACCAGCCCCTCTGGTATGTGTGTGTGTGTGTGTGTGTGTGTGTACACAAATGCATGCATTTTCTTATGTGTGTGTGTATGTATATACTTTGAGATTGCATTACACCAATATATAAAAGTTAAATTAAAATTCTTAACCCTTCCTGTTCAAATTATTGTGTTCCTATAGTTTGTTTTGATTTTATTTGTTTATTTGTTTGTTTATTTTAAAGACAAGATCTTGCTATGTAGCCCTGACTGTCCTGGAACTCAACATGTAGATCAGGCTGGCCTGAAACTCATCTCCTCAGTACTAGGATCAAAGGCATCCACTACCACAACCAATTTACATTCTGTATTTTTGTTGCCTGACATTTTCCTTCTCATCTAAGAAAACACCAAAAAATATAACTGAATTTTAAAGTGAAGGCAATGAAACTTATGCAAGATATCTATCTAATAAATACATCATGGAATATGGAATAAATTATATGAAAGATAATAAAATGAATACCTATCATGAGAGAATTTTTAAAACAAAAATCAGAAATCTTATTGAAAATACCACATAAAACTAAACCATCTCTAAATAAAAGATATAAACAGAATTCTGAAAAGTCGCAGCCTAGAAGTGTATATTATTGATGAAATCTAGAATAAAGACAAATTCTCCTATATCTATAAGAACAAAACAGCCCAAGAGATGAGATTACAAAAGCCAAAATGAACACTAAATGTAAGAAGGTATCAGCTTCACTGATCACTAGAAAAAGGCAAGTGAATACTACACAGTAAACTTGTGATATGCTCATTGAATTATTTTTATTAAAAATAAACAAAAGACCAAATGACTGGTGACCTAAGCATTTTCATGGCAGGATCTACCACATTTGGAGTATGCAGGTAGACATTAAAGGCAAAGAAAATTGTCAATTTTGTATGCCCTTTCCTTCAGATAAACTCTCTCTTAGTAATCTAGAATATTCACTTGTCTCTGAATGGGTTTTGGATTTGAATAATGATCTTTGAGTAATAAGACACACACCAGGAGAGGAAAAGAGAGGCAGAGGCATAGGGAGACAGTGACAGAGAAAGAGTTTGTAGAGCATCAGGATTGGTGGCATACACTGGTGACTTCAGTACTTGGAAGGGACATGAAAATGTTGCAGCTCTAGGGGTTGATCTCAAAAGTATCCCCTCTCCAGGAAAAAGACATCGGGACAGGTATGGCCCTCATGCCTCACTGGACAACGACAGGGGGATTGGAGCCATTACAAGGTCCCCTTCAAATACTGGAGGTCAGGCCTCTATCCCTGCCTTCGAAAGTTTAGAATTGCCACAGCCCTTCTATACTTAGAGAAGGGAGGAGATGTCAGGGGCAGTCCTGCTTACACACTGTAGGCCTAAAATCAGCCATAGGCCTAAAATCAGCAATAGGCCTGTCACACATGTATACTAACACCAAGTCTTGGGTCTCAGTGGAAAAACATTGAAACAGATGGCTATAAGCTAATGTAAACAGGCAGCTTTTGTGGAAATTTACAAGCCTGAGTAGTCATAGACCTTGTAAATAGGTAGCCTTGGCAGACAATACCAACTTAGATAAGGACAAGCAAGTCATAGGCAGAGTCATAGTGACCTATCCCCTGAACCTTCACCCAGCCGATACCCGGTTCTGAAGATATCTGTATTCCCCCTGAACACCCGCACTCCAGTGTCATTCCCTTCCCCACATCCTGCCTTTCTGTGTTTATAACCCCTGTGTGAATGAATTACGATTTGAGAAAAAATAAATTATAAAAACAAAAACAAACAAACAAAAAAAGAAAATGTTGCAGCTCTGTAGGGAAGTTCCCCTACAGAAGTGTTAACAGCTCTGCTCTGGGAGGGATCCTAGCAATCAGGAGCTGAGGAAAACCACAAATCACACCACACAAAAAACCTCACAAGAAAGATTTGTTTCAAGGGAAAAGTCCAGAAGGGTGGCTGCCTCTGCTGGGGTGAGAAGCAACAAAGAACTGAGCAGAACTCAGGATTTATATAGGATTTCTTGGGGCAGGGGTGGGAGGCAGAGCTTTCCAGGTTGGCCTGGGAAAGGAGAGATTATGTGACCTGATATTGGGGTAAGTTCAGGGATTGGTGGGTTCTGTTTCTTGGCCCTGGTCATGGACTTGAGGTCAAGTCAGGGTCAGGGTATTCTTTCCCTGGCCCTTTTACCCTATAGTACAGGCAGGAGGAACATAAGTAGCAATCAGTCTGAGATCTGTTACAAGTTCTAGGACAGCCTGAGATATATAGTAACACCCGTATCAACAAATAAACAAGTGATCTTAAATACAAAATACCTTGGAGCACCACGAGGAAGAAGCAATAAAACTTTGAGAAATGAATTTTTAACAGAAGCCTTACAAGATTCCAACATAAGTACTTCCAAACACAAAATTACAATACAATACAAAATAAGTCATTGTGCATGAAAATCAGCAAAAATAACAATTTATAGAATTAAATTCCTCAACAGAAAAGAATTTAAAGGATATAGTATAAAATGTGTTCAAAATATTAAAGAAGGGACTGGAGAGAAGGATTGACAGGTTAGAGCACATACTGATCTTGAAGAGGATTGGGATTTAGGTTCCAGCACCTACGTGGTGGCTTAGTCCTGATTTATCCAAGATTATTCAACTTCTGAGATCACCAAGGGCATAATTCTCTGCACCATGTTTGATAATATTCAAAACAACACTGGTATTCAGAAGTACCACTGTACAGAACTACCTCAGATATTCATATTTTGGCCAAAATGAATCTCTAGGTAATGAGATTGTTACTATTCAAATTATACTACTATATTGTGTGTGTGTGTGCGTGTGTATAGTGGTATGTGCCTGTTACCCCAGCAACTCTGGAAACTCAAGTGAGAGATCACCGGAGTCCAGAAGCTTGAAACCAACCTGGGAAGTATAGTCAGACTCTGCTTCAAAAAGCAAAAGGCAAAATCAGACTTACACTTAATACCTAGAGGAAAAGACAGTAGTTACATGTTGAAGAGGAAGTCATCATGAGGTTTCAAATTCTAAAACAACCTCCAAAGGCTGAAAATACACCAATTGATAAAGAGGAAGGAGTGGGTTTTTCAGATGAGGGGGAAAGACTAAACCTTTTTTTTTTTTAAAGGTAAGAGTAATCAACATGTTACATAAGAATACTGGCTTGATTAGTATTAAGAAGCACCTTACGTTCCATTATGAGTCAGTAAAAACTATTGAATGGGAGAATGGGAACAGATTTAAACATCCATCTTTCCTCCTAAAGGTAACAAGGCATAAAGGGTTTTTCAGTGGGGATACGCCTTTAAACTTTTTTTAATCAGTCCATCACAAAACCTCTCAATTAGTAAAAGTTGGCTTATTTTCATACCTGTAAACATTGCTATTTTCAAAAGGCATTCTAAAAATAAAAAGGCAGCCATGTTCATAGTAACTCAGAAGTGGATGACACACATTAAGGTACATTCACTTTTACAATGTTTCAATATTCTCATACACCAAATTCAAGGTACAAAATTGTTTTAGAAAAAAAACTATATAAAAATGTCAATTGCTATTCTAGGAGGCGTGTGCCTCTGAACACATTTTTTTTTTTAGACATTCAATCACATATACAATACAGAGCCGGAAAGAGAAACTATATGCATGGGCTTTATTCTTAACAGCTGAGTTGGACCTACCACCTTCAGGTGCTTCTTATGAAATACTCCTGTCACTCAGCTGCCGGATTCTTACATTCTTTGTTCACAAAGCCATTCCGTGCTTTCCTGATTAAAGGGCAAAGTCCAATATTCAGGACAATTCAAAATTCTTCAATCTCCACCATCCCCCACCAAAATCCTACATTAAGGAACCTAGCACCTTCGCTGAATAATTTATAAATTAATTCCTTATCAGCCACTGTATCTCCCTGTTAAGTTTCTCCTTGAGTTCTTTCTCCCTGGAATTCTTACTTCCTGTTCACTCATATAGTACTACTGGGGTTTTAGGATCTAGGGAAAATCTTGAAATGTCTAGGAAGACTTTTCATACCACTGTAAACCATATCGACTCTGTGTCTTCACAAAATTCTAGCTACATGTCTCTCAAGCAGAAATCTATTAGTTTGCAAATTCTTAGCAACTCTGATGTCTCCCAGGATAGTGACTTGTAGCTGAGGCTCAACAGCTGTTTGTAATGAGCATCCCGTTGTTTGGAATTAATTGGATCTCTCAGAAGGGTAGCTAATTGACTTCTTCTTAACAGCTGATATCAAGGTATTTCAGAGATTGCCGCCCTGACCCACAGCGGACTCCTTCGTTCCAAAGGCCTAATACTTGAGACCCGCCCCCCTCCCCCGCCCCCATAATGTAAGTCATAATACACAAAGTCCAAATTCGAGTTGATTAAAGGTGTAAACGCGGTGGCTCCTGGGTATGACTTGAAAAGTAAGCTCGAGGACTCTTTCAGGAACACAGG
This sequence comes from Grammomys surdaster, assembly GCF_004785775.1. Classification (NCBI taxonomy): domain Eukaryota; kingdom Metazoa; phylum Chordata; class Mammalia; order Rodentia; family Muridae; genus Grammomys; species Grammomys surdaster. The sequence continues at coordinate 579,414 of NW_021620469.1, read as the reverse complement.
ACTCCAGCATAAAACGGAAAGCCAGCACCACAGCCTTAGCAGCCTGGGGGGGTGGGGTCTAGTCTCTCTGCCTCCTAATTGGCTACCTATGGCCGCCAGAGACCTATGATTGGCCCTCGCCGTGAGGGCTGCTGGGACTTGCACGTGCTGCAGCTCCTCAGCTCTGAGAGGAGAAATGGCGGCAGAGGCTTCTTCAGCGGGGCTGGCTTCCTGTCACCTGGTGGGGAGTAAGAGTGGAGCGCAGGGTGCTTCGGGATGCCAGTGCCCTCGGTGTGGAAGGAAGGTGTCCGTTGCCTCCGGTGAGGAGCCTGGGGCTGGCTGGGTGGCCCTGTAGGAGCTGCGCTAGGCCTGTGGGAGGGTCAGGCCTCGAGAGTGTGTGACCTGGACAATGGCTTCCGGTCATACCTTGTGCACGTTGGGGCCTCTAAGATTCCACACACCCAGGAAGATGGAGACAGAGATGCGAGGTGTTTAGCTCTGCCGAGTCTCTGGAGTACTTTTCTCCTACTTCCCCGAGTTGATAGGCTCATGAAAAAGCAGGTGAGGAAATAGGGTGCTTATTAACCAGAGTCACCCTCCTCAACCACAACATTTGAATTTATTCCTCCTTCGATTCAAAAAAAGAAAGAAATGTTTCGTGATCTTCTGATCAAGAAGAAATAAAGAAATAAAACGTGATTTTCCTGGGTGGTTTTTCAGTTTTTCTTGTAGGAGTGATAAGTAGACTGAAAAGTTCTTAGAGGGGAAAAAAAAAGGCCCAATTTATCTTAAAGCGCTGCTGGAGAAACTCTAGTTCCTTTTGTGACTCTTGGGACATTGTTTTTGTTTTTTTGAGGAAGCAGTATGGAGATTTTGCCTTTGTTCACCGTGCTCTCATTGAGGTCATTTACAATCTTTAAAGTGAATTTTCCTTTTTTTTTTTTCTTTTTTTTTTTTTTTGTTTATTTGTTTATTTGGTTTGGTTTTTTCGAGACAGGGTTTCTCTATGTAGACTTGGCTGTCCTGGAAAGCACTCTGTAGACCAAGCTGGCCTCGAACTCAGAGATCCGCCTGCTTACTTCTGCTTCCCAAGTGCTGGTATTAAAGGCATGTGCCAGCACCACCTGGCTACAGAATGAATTTTTAAATTCAGGTTGTGTTAATGTAACCTGAGTACTTTAGAGAATTTTATAACAGGTATGTTATTGAATCAAAACTCATGGAATGACTAGAAAGTCTTGTTCTTTTACCTGCTTAATGTTTATACTTTAAAAGTGAAGGTCAGTGGGCTCTTTCGAGATGGACACCATTTAGGAGACAGAACCTTCTGTAGAGAAGACTAGTATTTTCAATGGGGAGCATCAGCTTTTTGGAGGTATTTGTTTTGCAGTACTAGGTAGTGAACCCAGATCCTTGTACATGCTAGGCAAACCAGCTCCCCTTGGTCTAGCCTCCTGAGTAGTTGGGATTACAGGCTTGTACCTTTATGCTTGTTTAGATCACTGTTTCTGTTAGGTAGAAAATGCTCATTTTAAAATGAAAATTATTTTAAAAAAATTTGTGAGCATAACCCTTTAAAGCCAATGGTTTGTCTGTGCATCTGTATTATAAGATTTAGTAACTTAACTGAAGAATTAGTTAATGCTTTGTAAGCTGAAGTGTGCTACAGGTGAGCTTGTACAATATTAGAAATTTTATTAAAACAGTTGAAAATTTTTATTGACTTAATAATATTAGCCCTGAAATTTAACCAAATTTCAGCTTGCTGAAAAATTAAAATATTCTCCTAAAAAGTTAAATTAATAAAATTATTATAATTTAGCAAGAATCCTATAAATGTGTTCTAGCAAAACATTACTAACTTTAGTTTCCTCAAAAAACAAAAACAACAACAACTTTGTTTTGGTGTATAAGAGTGTTTTGCTTGCATGTATATCTTTGCACCCCATGTGTGCCTGGTATCAGGAAAAAGCTGGCACCTATTTGTAACCTTATGGGGAGGCAGAAACTGATAAATCTTTGGGGTTTACTTGTCAGACATCTAGCGTATTTGACATGCTCCAGGCCAGTGGATGACCCTCAAAAAACAAAGTGGAATAATACTGCTTTGTTTTGGAACAGAAAACAAGGTTGACCTGTAGCCTCTGCACATAAACACACATGAATATTCACACACACATACTAGCAAAAATAAAATAGCTCTCTATTTTAAAGTTATATAATTTTTTAAAGTTTATTGCAATAAGCTTCAAAGTCTACCTAGTACATTTAAATATTTTTTAAAATATTTAAAATGTATAGTTTGTGTATGTGTGTATTGATGCACACATGTATGCACTTGAAAACCAGAAGAAAACTTGCAGGAATCCGTACTATTCTTCTATTTTGTAGGTTCTGGGGATCAAAGTCAGGTCACCAGACTTAGGAGCAAACACCCTTACCCAGTGAGCCATCTTGCTGGGTCACATTCAAATCTTGATACTCTATTTTCAACCAAGGTTATGGTACTTTTCACAAATTCTAGGTTTGTAAAAATAAGCTTAATGTGGATTATAACATGTGGTTTCTACCCTGGTTTCCATCCTTGTTAACATCTTAGATTACTATGAGAGAATTCTTATCAGTGTTTCATTTCAACCTTCCCTAACCCTCTCATAAGATAGGAAATACAGGGTAGTATTATCAAACATAATGAAGATTATACTTGGAAACAGAGGGTTAGAGTCTGGATTAAACATTTTAATTAGCCAAATTACCTGTACATTTTCCTGTCTGTAGATTGGACACAATATTTGCTGCCAGTTAGACATATTTACGAAGGTCAAATGAAATATGTCAGAGTACTTTGTATGATTGTAAGATGTGGCAGATTCATAGTTGTATAGGTTCAAAACTGTCTGGATTCATGCAAGCATTATATAGCTCTACATGATTTTGCTTCCTGATTTTTCTCCCTCCTTTTGACCTCTGTAGTTTCTCCTAAATGTTGTTTTAATAAGTCAGCCAATCTAACTGAACTAGGGATCTTTTATATATAATAGAATACCTTTTTAATTTGCCCTTTGATGGATAACTATTCCCCAATTCTACGAATTGAAGAATTTTTTATTGGTGAAATTTCATCACTAGGTCACCACCACGAGTTTCCATGTGGACATGCCTTTTGTGAACTGTGCCTATTAGCACCTCAAGAGTTCACCACAAGTAAATGCACTGACTGTGAGGTAAGTTTTCTAATCTTTCATATTGAATACATGTACATGTTATAGGTTAAAATGTTAGACAAAATGTATCTAATCAGAAACTAGAAACTTTTTAATTTAGCTGTGTAATCTCTGACTAAAGCAGCATTAGCAGAAGATAAAAGTTTCCATGGGCCAGGAAGATGCATCTTCATGTAGAAGCACTTAGAGTGCAAGCCTGAAAACCTGAGTTTGGATCCTCCAAACCCATGTAAAAGCAAGATGGGAATTTCTCCTCTGACTATCACATTCATGCAGTGGTGATACTCACTCACAGACGTGTACACATGTACACAAGACATAAACATTAAAATAAAGAGAAACCTTTTCTATCCATTTTAGAATTCTTCAAAGTGATTAAAAAAAGATTAAAGTAATAGATATCGCCCACATACTTTGATTCTTAGGAGACATGGTGGAAAATTACCTCTTTTTATTTATATCAGTGTAATGTCTGCCTTTCAAAAACCCTTCCACCTTTTCTGTGCCAAAGCCATGCAACAAATATGGGACTCTTCTTTTTTTCTCTCCTCATTTCTGTGTTGATGTTTATAGAGACATTGTACTGTAAAAAGACAGAGAAGCAAAACAAATGTCAAATGTTAATATTTACCCCAGAGGTACTAATAGGTTCATAACAAGATAATACAAATAAGTTGTTTTTAGCAGCAGGTACTCTTTGTGGATAAATAAAACTGTCCCCCAAAGCCATAGGTTATTAAAAAGAATTCCAGTGCTAGATTAGTGACTGCAGAGACTCATAGATGGTCAGTTCTCTGAGTTCTTGGTCAAAGAAGACCCCAGAGGATCCCAAACAGTATAGGCAATTGTCACTCCTTTTGGTAGAGATAAAAACTATTGCTAGGTGATATTGCTGAAAACATCAAATACATTGGTTACAGGGCCTAGAGAAATCAAACTGGAACTGGTCTAGAAGCTTCTTCCCTCGTGCTTAGCCCTCATTGTGCCAGGAGTTGCCATGAAGACTTACTAGAAAGAACTGTCATCAGTAGCTTTACTCACCTGTAGACTTTGAACTCAGTCACTCAGTCAAGATGAACCCACCAGTTTAATAGTGGCCAGTCTGTTATGGATAATCAATGGCTTTCTAATTAGATCTAGTGGCTGCTGCACAAGAGGGAATTTACCCGATACTTTCAATCTGGTTTTAAAAAAAAGCCATCACTTGGGAGGTCATAGTGGAGGTCTACTGCTGTTGGTTTGCTAAATAGACATGATGTGTCTATCAGACTTCCTTCTAAACAGCTATGGGTTTGCCCTCAGATTAATGCAGCTGTCAGCTTTGGTCAGAGACAATTTTTTTCAGTGGTCAGTGGTGACTGCAGAAACCCATAGATGGTCAAAATATTGATAATAAATGACTGTTTAGTGCCCTGCCACAAATGGGACTTCACCAAGGCTCAGGGAATGCAGAAGAATGGACAGAAACATGCAAGCCAGAGGAAAGAGTGAAAACACAGGCTCCCATTCCTAACCAAGAAACTATATGTAGTTGATACCTGCTGGTAAAGGAAAACTCAGTTTCCTCCAGTGAAATCTTACTGTGTATATTAATCACATCCTCAGGTATGCCCCATTCTTAGGAGTAGTTGGCCAATACAAAAGGAACTCAATGGTATTTTTATAGACTGTTAGCCTCATTTTGCTTTGTTTGTTTGTTTTTGTCTTACTGATCTTTTTTTTGTTTGTTTATTTTCATTTCAATTTTGAGGAGTTTTAAAAACAGTCTTGCTAAGTTTCACATATTGGCCTTGAACGGAAGAGCCCTCTGTCTTAGCATCTCAAGCATCTGGGGATACAGGCCTACACTACCAGGCATGATTATTAATTTTATATTTGGTGGATTTTAGGATATTAAGTCTATCTTCAGAAAACTGGCACAATTATCCACTTACTCAGTTCTTGTTTTATAACTGGCGATATTTGTAGAGTTTATGCTATATAGGATTTAATAGTTTTGAGAAGAATAAAGATACCACACAGTGTATTCTTTAATATCAAATTTTAAAGTGTTGTCACAATCATTTCCTTTAGAATTGTAACAAAGGGTTGTTTGGGTTACTTTAATGTTCTGTTTAATAAATAGCCATTAGGATACTAATTTCCCCCATACTGATTAAGGTAAAACCACAAGTACAGTGTTCCCTTGATATAGAGAATTTTAGAATCTTTATAGATACCTGTTCCTTTTTATGAAAAGCACACAAAAAGTTATTTGGGTTCTGCATTAGTAGAATTTAATGACTATGAATTTATTTAATGTTATTTTGTCTTAAGGTTCATACAGCTGTCAGTATGAATCAAGGTCACTACGCAGTAGATGGATTTATTAAAGAAGATTCTTCTCTGGAAGCATTGCCACCTAAAATGTATGTTCCTGTGTGCATTTACTTTAGCATTTTTAAAGCTCAGTATTACAATTTTAGAATTATTGATTAAACATGACTGCTAACTGTGTTTCTGGCCTATTGTTTATCTAGTGCTACTTAAGTTCATTCATTTGTCTTGACCTATGGATCTAGCTCCATAAAAAGGCAGCATGTTACATACATATGGAAGAGTGCAAGAAAGCCTTCAGACAGGAGGCCAAGAATCCAGAGGTAGCTAAAGTTATTGCAGCTGAATGATAGTAATTTATAAAGAAAAAAACATCTCTCTTGATCTTAAGAATGACAAGAATACAATATGAGGTAAAAGGTGATCTAAGAGGTAATTTATAAAAAGAATTAGAGCAACTTTTGAGTTCTCTTATTTTTTCCATCTTTCTATGAGACTTGGCCTTTGAATTAGAGATTTTTAGTACCACATAGTAATTATATATAATAATGGGGTTTATTATACTTTCATATATGCATATATTTTATCATATTTAACCCCTTTATCTTTCATAAAGATTTTTTAAGCATAACTGAGATAGACGCTACTGTTGTGTTATCCTTTTATGGCCTTAACCATTAGCTTTCAAATCAAAAATGCCCTGCTTGTCTATAATCCTGTTACAGAGCACAAAGCCATCTTGTTCCTCTCTATAACCCAAGAACAATGCAAAGAACAGAAAAGTAATATTTGTTAGATAAAAGCCATATTTTTACATTTTCTAGTTTTTGTGAATTCTTATGTTCGTCCAGATAATGTTATCTTTAAAGCTGCGTTTTGGTGTAAAAAGAGATAAAAATTGGGTTTTTAACTTTTTTTTCTTTTTTCTTTTTCTTAATATTCTTTACTTATTATCTTATTGGATATTTTATTTACATTTCATATGTTATCCTCTTACCCCATTCCCTCCTCCCCACCCAGGAACCCCCTATCCCATCACCCCTCCTCCTGCTTCTCTGCGGATGTGCCCCTATCTGCCCCCCCCCATTCCCAGCTCCCAACCCTCAAATTCACACCCACTGGGGTGTCCAGCCTTTTGAGACCAAGGATCTCTTCTCCCACCTATGCCTGACAGGGCCATCCTCCCTTACATATACAGCTGGAGCCATAGATCCCTCCCTAAGTACTCCTAGGCTGGTGGTTTAGACCCTGGGAGCTCTGGTTGGGTGGTATTGTTGCTCTCCTCATGGGGTCTCAAACCCTTTCAGCTCCTACAGTCTTCATTCTAACTCCTCCATTGGGAACCCCATGATCAGTTGAATGGTTAGCTGGGAGCATCTGCCTCTGAATACGTCAGACTCTTGCAGACCTCTAAGGAGACAGATATATCAGGCTCTTGTCAGCATGCACTTCCTGATATCCACATCAGCATCTACCTTTGGTGACTGCACATGGGAAGGATACCCAGATGGAACAGTCTCCAGATGGCCCCTGCTTCAGTTTCTGTCCCTCACTTTGTCTCCATATTTGCTCCCTTGAGTATTTTGTTCCTTCTCCTAAGAAGGACTGAAGCACCCCCACTTGGTCTTCCTTCTTCATGAGCTTCATATGGTCTGTGAGTTGAATCTTGGGTATTTCAAGGTACTGGGCTAATATCCAATAATCAGTATCTGAATACCATGTGTGTTCTTTTGTGATTGGGTTACCTCACTCAGGATGATATTTTCTAGTTCCATCCATTCGCCTAAGAATTTCTCAAATTCATTGTTTTTAATAGCTGAGTAATACTGCATGGTGTGAATATACCACATTTTTTGTATCCATTCCTCAGTTGAAGGACATCTGGGTTCTTTCCAGCTTCTGGCTATTATAAATAAGGCTGCTATGAACATAGTAGAGTATATGTCCTTGTTATATGTTGGAGCATCTTCTGGGTATATACCCAGGAGTGGTATAGCTGGGTCCTCAGGTAATACTATGTCCAATTTTCTGAGGAACCACCAGACTGATTTCGAAAGTGGTTGCACCATCTTGCAGTCCCACCAACAATGGAGGAGTGTTCCTCTTTCTCTACACCCTCGCCAGCATCTACTATCACCTGAGTTTTTAATCTTAGCCATTCTGACTGGTGTGAGATGGAATCTCAGGGTTGTTTTGATTTGCATTTCCCAGATGACTAAGGATGCTGAACATTTCTTTAGGTGCTTTTCGGCCATTCGAGTTTCCTCAGTTGAGAATTCTTTGTTAAGCTATATACCCCATTTTTTAATAGGGTTATTTGGTTGTCTGGAGTCTAATTTCTTGAGTTCTTTGTCTATATTAGATATTAGCCCTCTATCAGATGTTGGATTGGTAAAGATCTTTTCCCAATTTGTTGGTTGCCATTTTGTCCTATTGACAGTGTCTTTTGCCTTGCAGAAACTTTGCAATTTTATGAGATCCCATTTGTCAATTCTTGATCTTAGAGCATAAGCCATTGGTGTTCTGTTCAGGAACTTTTCCCCTCTGCCCAGGTATTCAAGGTTCTTCCTCACCTTCTCTTCTATTAGTTTCAGTGTATCTGGTTTTATGTGGAGGTCCTTTATCCACTTAGACTTGAGCTTTGTACAAGGAGATAAGAATGGATCAATTTTCATTCTTCTACATGTTGTCCTCCAGTTGAACCAGCACCATTTGTTGAAAATGCTGTCCTTTTTCCACTGGACAGTTTCAGTTCCTTTGTCAAAGATCAAGTGACCATAGGTGTGTGGGTTCATTTCTGAGTCTTCAATTCTCTTCCATTGATCTTACTGTCTCTGTACCAATACCATGAAGTTTTTATCACTATTGCTGTGTAGTACAGCTTGAGGTCAGGGATGGTGATTCCTCCAGAAGTTCTTTTATTGTTGAGAATAATTTTCACTATCCTGGGTTTTTTGTTATTCCAAATGAATTTGAGAATTTCCTTTTCTAACTCTGTGAAGAATTGGGTTGGGATTTTAATGGGGATTGCATTGAATCTGTAGATTGCTTTTGGCAAGATGGCCATTTTTACTATATTAATCCTGCCAATCCATGAGCATGGGAGATCTTTCCATCTTCTGAGATCTTCAATTTCTTTCTTCAGAGACTGGAAGTTCTTATCATACAGGTCTTTCACTTGCCTGGTTAGATTCACACCAAGGTATTTTATATTACTTGTGACTATTGTGAAGGGTGTCATTTCCCTAATTTCTTTTTCAGTCTGTTTATCTTTCATGTAGAGGAAGGCTACTGATTTGTTTGAGTTGATTTTATAACCAGCCACTTTGCTGAAGTTGTTTATCAGGTTTAGGAGTTCTCTGGTGGAAGTTTTGGGGTCACTTAAGTATACTATCATATCTGCAAATAGTGAGATTTTCACTTCTTCCTTTCTTATTTGTATCCCTTTGACTTCTTTTTGTTGTCTAATTGCTCTGGTTAGGACTTCCAGTACTTTATTGAATAGGTAGGGAGAGAGTGGGCATCCTTGTCTAGTCCCTGATCTTAGTGGGATTGCTTCAAGTTTCTCTCAATTTAGCTTGATGTTGGCTACTGATTTGCTGTATATTGCTTTTACTGTGTTTAGATATGGGCCTTGAATTCCTGATCTTTCCAAGACTTTTATCAAGAAGGGATGTTAAATTTTGTCAAATGCTTTCTCAGCATCTAGTGAGATGATCATGTGGTTTTTTTCCTCTGAGTTTGTTTATATAGTAGATTACATTGATGGATTTTTGAATATTGAACCATCCCTGCATTCCTGGGATAAAACCTACTTGATCATGATGGATGATTGTTTTGATGTGTTCTTGGATTTTGTTTGCTAGAATTTTATTGAGTATTTTTGTATCGATGTTCATAAGGGAGATTGGTCTGAAGTTCTCTTTCTTTGTCGGGTCTTTGTGAGGTTTGGGTATGAGTGTAATTGTAGCTTCATAGAATGAATTGGGTAGTGTTCCGTCTGTTTCTATTTTGTGGATTAGTTTGAAGAGAATTGGTATTAGGTCTTCCTTGAAGGCCTGATAGAATTCTGCACTAAAACCAACTGGACCTGAGCTCATTTTGGTGGGGAGACTTTTAATGACTACTGCTATTTCTTTAGTGATTATGGAACTGTTTAGTTGGTTTATTTGCTCCTGATTTAACTTTGGTACCTGGTATCTGTCTAGGAAGTTATCCATTTCATCTGGGTTTTCCAGTTTTGTTGACTATAGGCCTTTGTAGTAGGATCTGATGATTTTCTGAATTTCATCAGTTTCTGTTGTTATGTCTCCCTTTTCAGTTCTGATTTTATTAATTTGGATACTGTCTCTGTGCCCTCTGGTTAATCTGGCTAAGGGTTTATCTATCTTGTTGATTTTCTCAAAGAACCAGCTCCTGGTTTTGTTGATATTTTGTATTGTTCTTTCTGTTTCTATTTGGTTGATTTCAGCCCTGAGTTTGATTATTTCCTGCCATCTACTCCTCTTGGGTATATTTGCTTCTTTTTGTTCTAGAGCTTTTAGGTGTGCTGTCAAGTTGTTAGTGTATGCTCTCTCCAGTTTCTTTTTGTAGGCACTTAGAGCTATGAGTTTTCCTCTTAGCACTGCCTTCATGGAGTCCCACAAGTTTTGGTGTCCTCATTTTCATTAAATTCTAAAAAGTCTTTAATTTCTTTCTTTATTTATTCCTTGACCAGGTCATGATTGAGTAGAGAGTTGTTCAGTTTCCATGTGCATGTGGGTTTTCTATTGGTTTTGTCATTACTAAAGACCAGCCTTAGTCCATGGTGATCTGATAGGATGCAAGGGATTATTTCATTCTTTTTGTATATGTAGAGGCCTGTTTTGTGACCAATTATATGATCTGTTTTGGAGAAGATACCATGAGGTGCTGAGAAAAAGGTATATTCCTTTGTTTTAGGATAAAATGTCCTATAGATATCTGTTAAATTTATTTGGTTCATAACTTCTGTTAATTTCAATGTGTCTCGGTTTAGTTTCTGTTTCTATGATCTGTCCATTGCTGAGAGTGGGGTGTTGAAATCCCCCACTGTTATTGTGTGAGGTGTAATGTGTGTTTTGAGCTTTAGTAAAGTTTCTTTTATGTATGTAGGTGCCCTTGCATTTGGAGCATAGAGTTCAGAATTGAGAGTTCATCTTGGAAGTGTCCTTCCTTATCTTTTTTGATTACTTTTGGTTGAATGTCAATTTTATTTGATATTAGAATGGCTAATCCATTTTGTTTCTTGGGACCATTTGCTTGGAAAATTGTTTTCCATCCTTTTACTCTGAGATAGTGTCTGTCTTTGTCACTGAGGTGCATTTCCTGTATGCAGCAAAATTCTGGGTCCTGTTTGTGTATCCAGTCTGATAGTCTGTGTCTTTTTATTGGAGAATTGAGTCCATTGATGTTAAGAGATATTAAGGAAAAATGATTGTTGCTTCCTGTTATTTTTGTTATTAGAGGTAGGATTATGTTTGTGTAGCTATCTTCTTTTGGTGGTGTTGGAAGATTACTTCCTTGCTTTTTCTAGGTTATAGTTTCCTTCCTTGTGTTGGCGTTTTCCATCAATTATCCTTTGTAGTGCTGGGTTTGTGGGAAGGTATTGTGCAAATTTGGTTTTGTCATGGAACATCTTGGTTTCTCCATCTATAGTGATTGAGAGTTTTGCTGGGTATAGTAGTCTGGGCTGGCATTTGTATTCTCTTAGGGTCTGTATGATGTCAGTCCAAGCTCTTCTGCTTTTATAGTCTTTGGTGAGAAGTCTGGTGTACTTCTTTTTTTTGTTTTGTTTTGTTTTGTTTGTATTTTTTTTTTGAGACAGGGTTTCTCTGTGTAGCCCTGGCTGTCCTGGAACTCACTCTGTAGACCAGGCTAGCCTTGAACTCTTGAACTCAGAAATCCACCTGCCTCTGCCTCCCAAGTGCTGGGATTAAAGGCGTGCACCACCACCGCACGGCTGGTCTGGTGTAATTCTTACAGGTCTGCCTTTATATGTTACTTGACCTTTTTCCCTTACTGCTTTTAGTATTTTTTCTTTGTTTTGTGCATTTGATGTTTGGATTATTATGTGACAGGAGGTATTTCTTTTCTGGTCTAGTCCATTTGGTGTTCTGTAGGCTTCTTGTATGTTTATGGGCATCTTGTTCTTTAGGTTAGGGAAGTTTTCCTCAATAATTTTGTTGAATCTATTTACTGGCCCTTTAAGTTGGGAATCTTCACTCTCATCTATACCTATTATCCTTAGGTTTGGTCTTCTCATTGTGTCCTGGATTTCCTGGATGTTTTGGGTTAGGAGCTTTTTGCATTTTGCATTTTCTTTGACAGTTGTGTCAATGTTTTCCATGGTATCTTCTGCACATGAGATTCTCTCTTCTATCTGTTGTATTCGGTTGGTGATGCTTGCGTCTGTGACTCCTGATTTCTTTCCTAGGTTTTCTATCTCCAGGGTTGTCTCCCTTTGAGCTTTCTTTATTGTTTCTATTTCCATTTTTAGATCCTGGATGGTTTTACTTAATTCCTTCATTGTGTTTTCTTGCAGTTCTTTAAGAGATTTTTGTGTTTCCTCTTTAAGGGCTTCTACCTGTTTACTTGTGCTCTCCTGTACTTCTTTAAGGGAGTTACTTATGTCCTTCTTAAAATCCTCTATCATCATCATGAGAAGTGGTTTTAATTCTGAATCCTGCTTTTCTTGTGTGATGGGGTGTCCAGGGCTTGCTATGGTGGGAGAACTGGGTTCTGATGATGCCAAGTAACTTTGGTTTCTGTTGCTTATGTTCTTGCGCTTGCCTTTTGCCATCTGGTTAACTCTAGTGTTACCTGCACTCACTGTGTCTGACTGGAGTCTGTCTTTCCAGTTATCTTGCTTGTGTCAGAACTCCTCAGAGTCCAGATGTCTCTGTGGTCTTGTGATCCTAAGCTCCTGGGTGGAAGAACTCCTAGGACTCAGGCCTTCTCTGGGATCTGGAAATCCTGCTGCTCTGAGTGCAGTGGTTACTCTAGGATGGCTCGGGATTCAGTATCTCCACAGGAGCAGACCAGCTAAGCGTCTGCCCCAGCCAAAAGGCTTAACTTTTTAAGTGATAAAGAATTTTCTTAATAGCTATCTTAGTTAGGATTACTATTGCTGTGATGAAACACCATGACCAAAACAACAGAGAAGAAATTTTCTTTCATCTACAGTTCCATGTAACAGTTCATCATCAGAAGCAGTAAGGTCAGGAACTCAGGCAGGGCTGGAGCCTGGAGGCAGGAGCTGATGCCAGTACACCAGCTTTCTAGAACCTACTTAAATAATTGTTCATTTTTACATAAATTTGACTTTCTAAAGCATATTTAATATGATAGTCATTCTAGAAATAAAAAATATAGGGGTTTTCAAGGAGCTGTCTCATTTTGGAATTAATTTTATAAGTAATACCAGGTAAATTATCCAGGTTTCTAATGTTGTTATTCATTTACCTCTTACAGATTCTTGCTATCCTACTATCTTCTATGCCTATAACCTGTCTTCCATTGCTACTGCACCACTTAATTCTCTTGTTCTCTTCCTCTCTCTCATTTCACTTCCTAATCTTCCTTGCTGTCTTGTTATCATGGCCTATGCACTTCAACTTGAATTATTGGATTTTCACTATACTACCGTAGTTTTTCTTTTAGACTTTAATGGGTTATGGACAAACTAAAAGAATGATTCTAGTTGTATCTTTGGGTAGAAAACCTCTCACTTGAAGTTTGGCGTCTAGTTGTCAACAGACACAGGACTTCTCTCAACTCCTGTAAATAAAGTTCTCCAGACACTTTCTCCATGAGCCCTGTGCAAATGATGAGAGCAAAACTGTAGGAACCATTGTGATTTGGTGGCCGTAGATCTGTCTCCATGGAGTAGCCATTTTGTCAAATTTGGAGTTGCCATATTTGGACCTTTACAAAAGTCCAACAGATAATGTATTGGACAGTGTGAAGTGAGCTTAAAGATTACGAATTATGGTAGATTGTGTTAAATATGGTAGATTATGGTAGATATGGTAGATAGACTCCCTTGCGCCAGAGGAGGCAGCAGTCCTCTTCCATTCAAGCCAGTTACTGCCGCATTAAGACCATTTAGTGCATTCAGAGACTTTGCTTTCCTCTAAAGGTCTTTACTTTATTTTGAAATTTTCTGACTTAAAACATCATACAAGTGAAGGAAATCATACTCCTATTGTATACATACAAGTGTTTGTTCTAAATGACCAGTTTTTAAATTAAACACTCTTTATAAATTTATATTAGAACCTTCATTCTTAACTTAAATGTAATTTTGTTTAAACAGTTTTATATATAATTTGTTTAGTGTGGCATTTTGAGGTTTCTGGGATAGGGTCTCATGTTACCCAAACTTGTAAGGAAAGAGATTAATTAGACCCTTTCCTAATACCAGTTCCTTCTAACAATTTGACAAAACAAGTTATTAAGCATTTTCTATGGATCATGTACACTATGCTGCTTAATCCTTGACAAAGGCCAGTTTTAAATATAGCTGATGTATCTGCATATAAGTACTTCTTACCATGATCCTCCATGGTTTCTGCTTCAGGTTTCTTCCTGAGCTCCTGTCTTGATTTCCCACAGTGATGGGCTACGACCTGTTGGCCAGAATAAGCACTTCCCTCCCCTAAGTTACTTTTTGCTTATCACAGCCACAGAGCTACATACAGTGCATAGTCACACTAGATTTGTGTGTGTTGTCCAGCTTTTATTTTCTTAATTTATTTTATCTCAAAGTGCTCTTTAACTATTGCAGTATTAAATAAAATCTTTATAACCATTGTCAAAAAAGTACTTCTTAATGGTATGCATGAGTTATTTTAATTGATGAGCTTAAAACATCTCAGACATTATTAATTTCTGGTCAAAACTACCAAGTAAAGGTGAATAAGAAATTAGAACATGGTATAAGGCATTACTTACAGAAATTTACTTAAGTTAAATTTATATTGAAATTAAATTATATGAAAGTAATTTTTATTTATGGATTTTCATTATTGATAATTGAGAACATATTCTTATAAATCATCATCTGAATTATTTTTGATGCAATAAAAATTAGAAGGCTATGGAGATTATATTCATTCATACATTTCAAATAACACATTTGACCTCTTGTAGGGTAAATAACTGCTCTTCAGATCTTGAAAAGACAGTGGACCAGCTAATTATTGATTTGGAACATTCATCCTCCATACACAGGAATGTTTCAAGCCCATCTGCTGTAATGTCGGTATGAAAAACATTGGTCATGAAGTATTGTGAAACTAAACATTTGGCTTTATGTTGGGTAACTGACCTTTTCCTCTTACGATCCCTACAATTCTGGATTCCCTTAGAAGCTTAAAAGTAACAGATAAACCTACTCTCCTTACTTGAATTTTTTGCTTTGCTGTCTGATTGAACAGTTTTAGTGTGGCTTTATTACACAACTGTTTGTAAATCTCTCTTTTCCTGAGGCTTACTTAGACTGAATTGATTTCGAAGTTCTTGATACTTACCTGAATATAGCTTTCTCCTCATGTTTACTTAATCCAAATTCCCTGAAATAAGTACAGTTAAAATTTTCTAAATTCTGATTATAGTTTTATAGTTATTTTAATGACATCCAAGAGGCCTAACTGCATTTGTTATTGATAATGATATTGTTTGTTTCTGAAGATTGAATTTTACCTACTACTATTCTGATTAATGTTAATGATAAACATTTACTTACTTTGAGCTTAGAGAATAGACTCCAAAATAAATCTAAGTTAAATAGATAGTCTTTTGTTAAAAAAATAATAATAATGGTCTGGAAGAGGGGCTGAAGTGTGAATCTTATTCATTCTCTTTTGTTTTAACTCTAATTTGAAAAAGAAACAAGTGAAAGAATAGAACCTCATGTTGTTCAAGCTGGACTTGAACTCACTATATCGTTCAAGATGATCTCATCCTCCTGTCTGTACCCCCCAAATGCTATGATTACAAATGTGTGTTACCACATCTGACTATCAACTTAAACTGTTAACAGAGCCATATTTATAATCATCTTTTCCTAAAAAACTGTGTATATACTTTTTCCTTGATACATTTTTCTGAGATAATTTTAAATTGAAAAATGGATCAAAAGTACAATTTTATGCTAAACACTATCTATTATGGTGGCCTTAGTAGTACATGGTTGTACTGCTAACTGAGGCAGATGGCTCATAGATCACTAAGGATGGTGGTATGTTCCTATAACCACAACACTATAAAAACAGGGCAGGAGGATTATTACAAATTTGGGGAAAGCCTGGTCTACATAAGTGAATTCTAAGCCAGCCAGAAACACATAGTGAGACCCTTTCTCACAAAGTGTGTGAGTGTATGTGTGTGTTTATGGGGGAAAAACTCTAGAATGCTATAACAAAATGTTAATAGTCTCTACTGGCTAAGGTTGTATCTCAGTGGTCGAATGCTTGCCTAGCATGCTTAAGACGCAGGTGTTCTATCCATATTATGGGAATAAAATTGTTTCTGTTTCTAGATAGGTGGGATTAGAAGTATTTTTATTGTCGTTTCCTGCTTTTATACTTCTGTGGTAGATCTTTGTTGTATTTGTAACCAAATAATAGCTCAAGTTTTTGCAACTATAATGTATCTAAGCATCTGTTTTTCTGTTTTATATTTGTATATGGTTCCCTCTCTTCTTAGGAGACGGAAGAAATTGAAGAAGCACTGAAGATAGCAGGCTGTAATTTTGAACAATTAAGTAATGCTATAAAAGTAAGCACTTTGGATAAATTCTACCAGGAGATAAAGCATGACCTCTTTATAAAAAAAATACCTTTCAATAAACTTTATTATAATAAGCTTGCAAATAAAACTATTGTGCACCAAAATTCACCAGATCTAATGTCTGTGCATATCACTGAACGTCTGTACAGTTAATTTACATTAGATTTTATACTTTTCACTATTGAATATGTTTTTAATATACTTATCACCAAAAGTCCATGGTCAAGTTAGAACTAAAAAAACAATTGGCTTCGTAATATCTTCCATAACTTATGTCCATTACCTGAATTTAATCCTTCTTCATTCCTTAATATTTACTCTTTCTTTTTTTCATACATGTTATACTATATACACACACACATATTTATATACATACATAAATATTATTGGCTATGTTCTGCATATGAGTGAGAACATGTGGGTGTTTTTTTTCTTTCTGAGATGGTGTGTCTTCAGTTAATATTATACATTGTAAGCCCACTCAATTCCTTTTGTTGGTGTGTGTGTGTCAGTATGGAGGATTGAACCTATAGTGTGGTGCATGTGAAGCAAGCACTCTACCACGAACTCTACAGCCCTAGCCAAAGTGACCTCTATAAATGTGTACATTTGGATGTATATCACTGAAGTGAGGTAATAATATAATAATAGAGAAACAGGCAAAAGAATTAAAAACTACCCCTCCCCCATGGCCTGCCAGGATTGTGTTTATTAGTAAAATCAGAGGTTTTGAGAAAGTGGAATATGTATTTTGTTTTAACTAAATTTTCATATTTACAGATACCCGTTATAGATAGCTTCTTGGTTAAGAATAGGAACCCTTGTCCATGTCTCCCTCGCAGTGTTGGGGCCTCATTTACCTTGATCCTGTGCAGGTCTTTTGTGCATTGCTGTAGTCTCTGAGTTCATATGTACATTAATCTTCATTGCTTCTAGAAGACCTTATTTCCTTGGAGTCATCCATTACTTCTGGCTCTTAAGTCTTTCTGCCTCTCCCTCCACATAGATATCTGAGTGTTGGTAGTGGAGGGGTTGTTGAAGGCATCCCATTTAGGACTAAGTGTTCCAGAGTGCCTCACTCTTCACACATTGTGCTATTGTAGATCTTTGCATTAATTCCCATCTACTGCAAGCAGAAGCTTCTCTGGCAAGGGCCGAATGAAACACTAATTTATGGATATAGCAGTATGTCATTACAAGTCATTTAATTGCCGTGTTCCTTTATCGAAATAATTAGATTTTCCTCTAGGGCCCATGACCTATTTAATCTAAAGCTCTTGGCCACTTAAGCAGTGTCACATGAAGTGGGCCTTAAATCCAATCAATAGCAATTGATTTCTCTCATAACATCTATACCACTATAATACCAATATGTCTTGCAGGTTACTATTGTAGGTCACAGGATTTGTAACTGGGTAATATTGATGATCACCTTTCTTCTTTAGTTGTATGTAGAGAACCTTCCAGAACCATGAACACTAGTTAATTATGGTGAAGTTTCTAGTTAGGCACCAGCTCAGCTTCTTAGTGTTCAATGACATAGGAAAGGTAAGCATTGTCTTCAGTAAAAATGCCTTACTGTCATGTTGTAGAGAGCAACTGGCAATAGCCTGTGATATTCAGGGCTTTCCATGGAACCCCTTTGGCCAATGACTCAACAAGATACAACCTGTTCTTGGCACTGGAGATTTTACTTGGTTTAATAAAGTGTTTAGTTGGGGCATTGTCTCCTCCTATTTGATGACTCCATTTATATTTCTTTTATACACACACACACACACACACACACACACACACACACACACTTTAGGAAACTTTTGTTGTAATAGATTTCCATATAGTTTTACAAATGACACTTCTTACTAGTTCTCCTTCCCCAAATTCCTTCCTTTACCCTTATCTTCAATCTCCTCCCTATTTAATTCTCTTATTCTAGTTTCTCCATTTTTTTTCTCCATGACTCTGTGTTCTATTTCCAGTTCCTTGGAAGATTCTTTTTTCCCTACTAGTATTTTACTAGGAACCTGACCTCTGTGGTTTATTTGGATTGACACAAATTTTTAAAGCTTAAAAGATAACATCCACATATAAGAGAAAACAGGTAGATAATATTTGTCTTTTGGGATCTGAATTACCTCACTCAGGGTGGGTTTTGTTTCTCTCTCCATCCATTTACCTACAATTTTCATTTTCAATTTTCAGCTATTTTTAATAGCTGAATAATAATCTGTTGTGTATATGTACTACAGTTTCATTATCATTTGTCAGTTGACAGACATCTAGGCTGTTTCCAATTTATGGCTATTATGAATAGACCAACAATGAAGATGGATGAGCATGCACCTCTGTAGTAGGATTTAGAGTGCTTTGGGTGTGTGCCCAAGAGGAGTATGGCTAGATCTTGAGGTAGATTCATTCCCAGCTTCCTTAGGAAACATCACACTGATTTCCATAGTAGCTGTACAATTTACATTCTCACCAGTAATGACTATTTCTTGCCAGCATATGCTGTCGTTTGTTTTATTGATCTTGGCCATTGTGACTGTGGTAAGATAAAATCTTAAAGTAGTTTTGAATTTCATTTCCCTGATGGCTAAGGATGTTGAACATCTCTTTAAGTGTTCTTAGCCATTTCATCTTTTAAGAACTCTGTTTAGTTTGGCTAGTTTTCTTGATGTTGCCTTTCTAGATCTTTACATATTTAGATACTAACTATGTAATTATTAAAGATCTTTCCCCATTCTGTAGGCTGCCACTTTGCCCAAATGATGTGTCACTTGCCATACACCTTTTCAATGTCCTGAGGTTCAGTTTGTTAATTGTTGGTCTTAGTGTCTGTGCTGTCGGTGTACTGCTCAGAATATACTTTGCTGTGACAAGTTCAAGCCAGTACTCCACTTTCTCTTCTATCAGATTCAGGGTATCTTGTCTTATGTTGAAGTTCTTGATATGTTTGGAGTTGTGTTTTGTGCAAAGTAATAAATATGAATCTATTTTCATTCTAATACATTTAGCTGTCCAGTTTGACCAGTACCATCTGTTGAAGATGCTGTTTTTCCCCCGTGTGTATTTTTGGCTTTATCAAATATTGAGTATCCATATATCCATATATGTGTATATTTATGTCTGGTTCTCCAATTCAGTTCCATTGGCTAATGTGTTTGTCCATTTTTTTCCAATGCCATTATATTTTTTATTACAATAGCTCTGTAAAACAACTTGAAATCTGAGGTGGTGATACTTCCATGAATTGTCTTTATTATTCAGGATTGTTTTAGCTATCCTGGGGGTTTTGTGTTTCTATATGAACTTGAAAATTGTTTTTTAAGTTTCTGTGAAGAATTGTGATGGAATTTTGATGGGGATCACATTAAATCTGTAGATTGCTTTTGGTGGGATGGCCATATTCACAGTATTAGTCCCACTGACCTACTGACCCATTAGACTCTTCTCATCTCCTTGTGTTTTCTTTGATTTATTTTTTCAGTGTTTCAAAGGTTTTATTATAGAAATCTTTATCTTACTTAGTTAAAGTTATCTCCAAGATTTCTTTGTTTTTCCTTCCTTCCTTCCTTCCTTCCTTCCTTCCTTCCTTCCTTCCTTCCTTCTAGGACTATTTCAAAAGATATTGTTACCTGATGTATTTTCTCAATATGTTTGCCTTTTGTGTATAGGAAACTACTGACATGATCATGTTGATTTTGTATCCTGCTACTTTACTAAAAGTGTTTATCAGCTGTAGATGTTTCTTGCTGGGGTTTCTATGATCTTTTATGTATAAAATTGTATAATCTGCAAATAAAGATACTTTTTCTTCTTCCTATCCTATTTGTTTCCCCTTAATCTCCTTCAGTTATCCTATTGCTTTGACTAGGGTTGTATTGTTTATATTGACTATATTGTTAATATAGTACTATATTGAATCGGTATGAAGAGAATTGTCTTAGGGTTTCTATTGCTGTGACAAAACACCATGACCAAAAAGCAAGTTCTTAGACTTTCTCATTGCTCTCCATCACCAAAGGAAGTCAGGGAAGTAGCTGATGCAGAGGCCATAGAGGGTGCTGCTTACTGGCTTGCTTCACTTGGCTTGCTCAGTCTGCTTTCTTATAGAATCCAGGACCACCAGCTCAAGGGTGGCACCACCCACAATGGGCTGGGCTGTCTCTTATTGATTACCAATTGAGAAAATGTCTTACAGCTGGATCTTGTGGAGGCATTTTCTCAACTGAAGCTCCTTTTTCTCTAATGACTCTAGCCAGTACACAAGTGGACAGCTTTGTTTCTGATTTTAGTGGAAATGCTTTGATGTTTGTTGTGGGCTTGCTATAAAGTGCCTTTATTAATGCTGAGGTGTGTCCTTTGTATTCCTAATCTCTTCAAGACTTTTATCATGAAGAGATATTAGATTTTATCAAAGGCCTTTTCTGCATCTAATGATGTGATCATGTAGGCTTTTTTCTTTCATTATGTCTATGTGGTGGATTATATTTATTGATTTGTGTATGTTCATCTCTTGGATGAAGCCAACTTGATCATGGTGTTTTGTTTTTGATGTGTTCTTGAATTTGGTTATATTGACATATTTTGATAGTTCTTGTATCTATGTTCATAAAATGTTTTGGTCTATAATTTTTGGAGGATCTTTGTATGGTTTTAGTATTAGGATAATAGTGACTTTGTAAACTGAATTAGGAAATGGTCCTTAAGTTCCTGTGTTGTGGACTAATTTGAGGACTACTGGCATTAATTCTTCTTTAAAGATCTAGTAGAATTCTGTACTGAATTTATCTAGCCTTGGGCTTTTCTTGTTTGGGAAACATTTAATTAATGTTTCTATTTCACTAAGACTGATTAAATTGAAATTAAAATCATTACTATTGAGAATTATCAATGAGCAGTTTTATTGATCCATATAAATAAAATATTTATAATATTTTATTATATTTTTCCCTTCTTTGAATTTGCTTTTCTGAGAATTTATTATTTGTGTTTCCTTGGGTATAGTTAACCTCTTTAGACTGAAGTTTTCCTTCTAGTGTATTTTGTAGAATTGGATTTATAGATAGAAATTGCTTAAATTTGGTTGTTTTTTTGGAATGGTTTTATTTCTCTGTTGATTGTGATTGATAGTTTTGCTGGGCTAGTGTCTGTGGTCTCTGAGAGTTTACACAACATCCATCCAAGCTCTTTTGGTTTTCAGAGTCTCTATTGAAAAGTCAGGTGTTACTTTAATGAGCCTGTTTTTAAATTATTTGGTCTTTTTCCCTTGCAGCTTTTAGTGTCTCACCTTTGTTCTGTTCATTTACTGTTTCAACACTATGTGTCATGAGAAATTTCTTTATTGGCTTTATTAGCGTTCTATATTCTTTTTGTACTATAATAGGTACTGCCTTTTTTAGATTGGGAAATTTTTCTTCTATGATTTTGTTAAAAATATTTTCTGTGCAATTTGCCTGGGTTTTTCTCATTCCTCTCCTGTTATTCATAGGTTTAGACTTTTCATAGTGTCCCAGATTTCTTGGATATTTTGTGCCTGGTTTTTTTAGATTTCATATTCTCCTTGGCTAAGTTGTCCATTTCTTGTACCTTGTCTTGAGTACCTGAGATTATCTCTTCGATGTCTTATTATAATCTGTTGATGAGGCTTACCTGTGTGGTTATTTTGTTTGACATCCTAAGTTTTTCATTCCCAGTTTTACTTCATTTGGATTTTTTTTTTTTTTAGTAATTCTATTTTTACTTTCATGTCTTAAAATGTTTTCAGAAAATTATTTCATTCAACTGTCTGTGTTTTCATAGTCTTCTCTAAACATTTATTCCAATCCTCTTTAAGACACTTGAGCATATTCAAAATTGCTTCTTTGAAGTCTTTGTGTTGTGGTTCAGCTAACTTGCATTTCTTGGGGCCTATTACAATGGGTTACTGCCTTCTGAAGGAGGCATATTATCTTGATAGTTCGTATTTGTATTTTTGCACTGTTATCTAGGACTCTGGAGTTATGACATTTTAGGTGTTTGTTGGTATAGATATCACAATTGTCCTTGTTGGATAGATGTTCATTCTTTGTTTGCTGTTGCCCATTCTGGATCCTAGGCAAGTATGGTAGCTCTGGGGTCCCTGGTAGAAAATAGGTCTATAGGTGATACAAAGGAATGGAGGTGGACTAAGAAGAAAAGCTAAGAAGAGGCAGTAGGGAAGAGCTAGGGAAGCCTGGGTCTGCATCAAGAAGCAGAGTTCTGGGGAATGGAGACAGTGTGGGTGGAGGGGCTTCTGCCTGCAGTAGGACTGAGTAAATCTGGAGACAGGAATGGAAGAGCTAGGGGACCCTGGGTCTGCACCAAGAACTGAAATGTGTTTTCTAACTTTGTTCTGGGTGATTGGTTTGGTTTGGTTTGTAATTTAGAGAATCCTGCTGTAGAGAAAATCTGTGGTCCAAATGTCTTATAATGACAAAAAGGGATAAGAAAAAAACCTATCCTAGATTTTTAGGTATTAACTGTATTTTTTTTGTTTTGTGAAATTATCAGTACAAAAATGCCTGCAAGATGTGATCTTACTAACAAGGACCAGAATATAAAGTTGAACTTAATGATTTGTTCTATTTATTAACACCTCTCTGGCTGTTTGGGAAGGTCTAGAAAATATCTTTTATATTCGACATTATATAGATGATGCAACTACTATAAAATAAAAATGCAGGTTAATTCATTGAATTATTTTTTTCAGATGCTTGATAGCACACAAGATCAAACAAGACAAGAGACACACAGTCTAACAGAGGTTGTGGAGAAACAATTTGATACACTTCTTGCTTCTCTAGATTCCAGGTAATAACTTTAAAATACAGATGGAATGAAACTGAAGTTCTTAACATTAACTTGTCACTCTGTTCCTTTGTTTAGATTAAAGTAACATGTTACTTTAAAACAAGCTTGGAAGGTAGTGGGTAAGTCTTAAAGACTGATTTCCAGCTAGGTGTGGTGACTCATACATATAATTATAGCATTCAGGAGGCTGGTGGAGTTGGGTTTCTGTGAATTTGAAACCAATCTGGGCAACAGTAAGAGACCCAACATATGCTTAGTAATGCCATTTGTCCATTTGTCTCTACACCAGTGCTTAATTTCCTTATATTTTATGGCATTTTATGCCCTGTGCATAAAGCATTTGATTTTCCTGCTTTGGGTCTAGAGATTAGACTCAAGACCTGGCACATGGTTGGCAAGTGTTCTACCATTGAAGTATATACCTAAGAGCGAACTTTTTTATGAAATTCAACTGATTTGTTATTTCTTTTGCTATAGTTCATGCTTTTGGCTTCCTATCCAAGAAACCATTGACAAACCAGCATCATGGTGTCTTTTCTCTGTGCTTTCTTTTGTCATTGTCATTCTTATTTAGACCTTTGACTCTATCCTACTTTGCTTTCTATTGTTGTGATGCAACATTCTTTTTTTTTAAGTTTTTCATTTATTTATTATAATGTGTAAATACACTGTAGCTGTCTTCAGACACCCCATAAGAGGGTATCAGAACTCATTACAGATGGTTGTGAGCCACCATGTGGTTGCTGGGATTTGAACTCATGACCTCCAGAAGAGCAGTCAGTGCTCTTAACCGCTGAGCCATCTCACCAGCCCCGTGATACAACATTCTTAGCAGAAGCAATTTAGGGGTTTATTTTGGTCTACATTCTAGATAATAATCTGTCATTGAGTGAAATCAGGCAGAAGCTTGAAGCAGAAATCTTAGAGAAATGCTGCTTGCTGGCTTGTTCTTTGGTTCGTGTTCAGCTAGTTTTCTTACACAACCCAGGTCCATTTGCCCATGGATGGTCACAGTCAGGTGGATCCTTCCACATCAATCATTAATCAAGATAACCTCTCATAAACATGGCCACAAGACTGTTAAGGCAGTTCTTCAACTAAGATTCTCTCTTTGCTGGTGACTCTAGTTTATGTCAAGAAAAAACAACAAGCACACTTAGGTTTCTTTGGATGTTGTCTTAGCAACTTTTCTATTGCTGTGAAGAGACACCATAACTGAGGCAACTTATAAGTGGTCATTTGCTTACAGTTTCAGAGGGTTAGTCCATATCATGGTAGAGAGCATGGCAACAAGCTGGCAGGAATGGTTCTAAAGAAGTAGCTGAGAACTCTATCTGATCTACAGGCAGCTCACTGAGAGAGACTGGGCCTAGCCTGGGATTTTGAAGTCTCAAAGCCCAGTGACACACCTTTTCCAGCAAGGCTATACCTCCTAACCCTTCCCAACAGCTCAGAACCAAACATTCAAATATATTAGCTTATGGGGCTGTACTCATTCAAACCACCATAGATATATACCCGATGGTGTTGTAGCTGAGTTGTATGGTGGTTTTATTTTTGTTTTTCTGAGAAACCTTTATACTAATTTCCATAATGGCTGAATTCATTTACACTCCCATCAACAGTATATAAAAGTCCATCTTTCCTCTACATCCTTAAAAGCATTTGTTATTTTCTTATTGATAGTCATACTACCTCTCATTTCTTTCTTTTTTCCTTTCTCTTTTCCTTTCTTTGTTTTTTTACTAATTTTTTTCTTTATTTTTATTTTATGCATCTGGGTGTTTTGACTACATGTATGTCTGTGTACCATGTACACACAGTGCCCACAGAGTCCAGAAGAGGGCATAATATTCCCTGGAACTAGAGTTACTAGTGGTTGTGAGCTTCCAAGGGAGTGCTGGGCATCAAGCCTGTGCCTTCTGGAAGAGCAGTCAATACCCTTAACCTCCGAACCGCCTCTCTAGCTTTTTTTTTTTGCCTCTTTCTAACACAACTTTGCTAAATATGAAATTCTGTTGACAGATTTTTTTCCTCTCACACTTTTATGTATGTGTTTCAATTTCCTTCTAGCCTTGAAAGTTTCTCCTGAGAATTTGACCAATAATCTTTATAGGAATCAGTTGTATATGACAAATTATATTTCTCTTCTCGGTTACATGGTTGTTTCTCTGTCAACAGGTTGATTGTGTGGGTTTATTTTAGAAGGCATTGGTTTGTAAATATCTCTGTCTCATCAAATTTTGGAGATTTTGATGGGGGGCATTTATTTACTTACTTGTTTATTTTGTAGTTTTTTCCTATTTCGTCAGATCTTTCTTCTCCTTCTGTTTGTGTGCCTATTAATTACACATTCTGGAATCTCTCTTCCTTTCAAGTTTTTTCATTCTTGTTTTGTTTTGTTACCCAGAAGCAATTTTAATTATCTTGTCTTCTAAGCTTGCTGAATTTTAGTTCTGCTTCCACCAATGCCTTCTTCCTCACCTTTGTTTGTTTGTTTGTTTGGCAGGTCCTTATTGTACAATCCAGATTGGCCTTAATTAAGACTCACCCTGTAGTCCAGGCTGACCTCAAACTCAGAATTGTCTTGCTTCATGCTGGGATTACAAGCATTTTCCACCATGCCCA
This sequence comes from Grammomys surdaster, assembly GCF_004785775.1. NCBI lineage: Eukaryota > Metazoa > Chordata > Mammalia > Rodentia > Muridae > Grammomys > Grammomys surdaster. The sequence goes on along the minus strand of NW_021620469.1, from coordinate 553,624 downwards.
GATTTCTAACCCAGGATCTAATGCTAAGCAGTCATTTGATGCCTAAGAACATTTGCTGCCGTGATTCCTTTTCGTGTTCTTTTTGTCTTGATATTAGAACCTTATTCTTAGGCTGCCCTCCTAAGGATTTCTGCTTCTTTATTCATGTTCTCCTTTGTTTCTTTAAACATACTTAAGACAATTGTTTCAAATCAATCTATAAAGTCCAATACCTATGCTTCTTCAGAAAGTCACTAGCACTCTGTTTTCTTCCTTTAACTGAGCCATGTCATGTTATAGTTGTTATTCCTTCATATCCCTGGTAGGATTTGTGTTAAAACTTGGGCCTGGAAAACTAGCAACATTTCTCAGTCTTTATAGTCTGATTCTTGCTGGAACATTCTTCATAGAATAGCTGACACATTTTGAGCCTTGGGATTGGTATAAGATGAAAGCACAAGGTCTGCTCATGTGTAGCCCAGGAAGTTCAGCTTAACTTCTCCCTAGTTTCAGGTTATATGTTGTATGTCTACATATAATCTCTGATCTCTATAAAAGTGTCTCATTGTAGCCCTCCTGAGCATCTCCCAGGCTTTTCTACTACCTAAGATCTAAAACAAAAGATCAGTACTTTAGACAGCACAAAACACACTTAACTAGTGTCATAGGTCTGGTTTGTTGTTCTTCCGCTGGTTGGAGGTAAGGAAGGAATTGGCAACTGTATTCCTGCTTCTAGAAGACACAAAACATCTTTTTTTAAAAAAAAAAACAAAACACTATTTTCTAGAATTCTTATCAGATAATATTAGCCAGTTCAGGGGTTTTTTTTTTTTCATATATCCATGGGAGAATGAGACTTTCTTACTCCTTCCTAACTCCATATATAGTTGAGCTTTTAGGAAATTACTACAGCTTAACAAAAGGGGCATGTCTCCTTTAAAGAAACCACTCTCAAAAATTATTTATGTATCACCAAATGGTTTGAAGAATATCTATTTTCCTTTAAAACCTAGCCTATTTTCTTTAGTGTTAGCAGACTCTTTTTTTGCTAGAGGCTATATTTAATTTGGAGAAAATAATGAGAGATCATTTTGTTTAATGATTAAAATACTTGAATTTTTCAGTTTTCAGTTTAGACATGTTTAAATTGCTATAATAAAGTAATTCCACCCTAGAGAAGAGAAATGATTTAAGTAATGTTATGTAGCTAGTGAAATCAACTATTTAACCATTTAAGGAAATATCTTGATTGTTAATTGTCATCCAAGTTCTGGTTTGATGCTGTTCTTAAATCTTATTATATACTCTTCATGGACTGTGTACCTATGGTAATATTTAAATGTGCAATCAAACCCTGTCAAAAATGATTGGAAATATCTCTGTAGGGACACAAAAGACTACATGATAGATGCAGAATCTCTGCTAGCTAGGTTGAATGCTCTAAAGTCTCATGTCTGTGATGTAACTATATCTTTTAAACTAAATTTTTAATTATTTTAAAGGTTTATTTATTTATTGTTACATGTGTGCGTATTTTGCTGAGTATATGTATGTGTACCACATGTGTGCCTGGTGCCCCGTGGAGGTGAAGAGAAGACATCAGATTCCCTGTAACTGGACTTAGAGACAGTTGTAAGCCATGATGTTGGTGCTAAGAACTGAACCCAGGTCTTCCAAAAGAACAGTACTAATTATCTTAACCACCGAGTCATCACCCCAATTACTTTATTTTTTAATTTTATATTTTAATTGTTTTTTAATGTGTGAGTGCTAGTGATCACAGAGAACAGAAGGGAGATTGAGATCCCCTGGAATTGAGTTAGAGGTGCTTGTGAGCTGTCTGACTTGGGTGCTGGGAACTAAACTCAGGTCCTCAGCAAGAAGAGCAGTATATGCTGTTAACAGCTGAGACATCTCTCCACCCCTCCCTTTTGTCTTTATTTACACATGGATTTCAATTGTAATTTATTTCAGTTTGATTGAATACCTCATTTAGCCACATTATATGTTAAGTTTATCAACTAATAAAATTAGATTTGCACATACTATTCAATTAGAACATGCCTCTTTTAGACATTTTTTTAATTAAACTCATTATCAGTGAAATGAATCTATTATTTTAGTTAAATTTAGTGAAATTAGGAATACTACTCAATAATAAATTTACTTTTATATAAATGCTACTAAAAAAGTTTCTTCAAAACTGTCTTGAATAAAGGAAAAAGAGCTTGTGTGAAGAACTTGTAAGACGTACAGACGATTATTTGTCAAAATTAGTAACAGTTAAAAGCTACATTGAAGAGAAAAAAAGTGATTTGGATGCAGCTATGAAAATAGCAAAAGAACTCAAATCAGCTCCTTCTCTGAGGACCTACTGTGACCTGACTCAGGTAATATTAATGCTCCGATCTGAATTAGTGCTGTGTAGCTTACTTTACATACTCTAGACTATGGATTTGGTATGTAGGAGTTAAGAGTTTGTTTTTCTAATCACAGTAAACTCTACAAGTACTCCTTGACTTATGATGGGATTATAGTCTGATAAACGTACTGTCAAGTTAAAAGTATTTTAAAACAAAAATATTTAATACAGATAACCTGCCAAATGACGTGACTTAGCAACAGTGTACTGTAGAAAGTCCACTGCTTATTTTTTAATGGTATCTATCTATCTATCTATCTATCTATCTATCTATCTATCTATCTGCTTGTTTTTTTGAGACAGAGTTTCTCTGTGTAACAGCCCTGGCTGGCCTTCAACCTGTTTTGTAGACTAGGCTGGCCTCAAACTCAAAGAGATCCACCTGCCTCTGCCTCCCAAGCACTGTGCTTAAAGGCATGTGCCACCATGCCTGGCTTCATTGCTTACTCTTAGGACCCTGTAATTCTCTGCCACTGCCCAGCTTTGTAAGAAAGGATCAGCTCACAAAGATTAAAAATCAAATTATAGTTTCTACTGAATACATACTGTTTTGAAATATTGTAATATGAACATTACATATATTACACATTATAATTATTATAATACAGTACATATATATACACACACATATATACATACATTAAAAATGGGACTGTCTTTGTTGGTAAACTACTTAGGAGTTGAATACTTTTTTTTTTTTTTTTTTTTTTTTTTGGATACAGGGTCTTTCTGCATAGCCCTGGCTGTCTTGGAACTTGCTATGTAAACCAAATTGGCCTAAAACACAGAGATCTGCCTATCTCTGCCATCCAAATGATAGTATTAAAGGCAAGCAGTGCCATACCTGGCGATATTTGAATTCTATGACATACACTGTTACATTCATTTAGCCTTTTAATATTTTTACAGTTTAGAACCCATAATCTTAAAGCAAAATAATTTGACAATAAGGTGAAAACTGAGGTTTGTGTTGCTTAGATTTCCATCACTACAACAAATATCTGAGATAATCAACTTATAAAAAGAACAGTTAAATTTTGCTCACAGCTTTGTGAGCACCCAATTGTTTAGCTCCTTTGTTTCGACTCTCTAGTGCACATCATGTTGGAGAGTATAGCAAAGCAAGCCATGTGTTTTATGGCCAGGAAAGAAAAGAGAGAGGAAGAGATTTGGATCTGACTGTCCCTTTTCAGTGACATTCTACCAGTGACTTAAAACCTCATATTAGTCCTTACTTCTTGAAGGTTCCCTACACTTTTAGTAGCACCACCCTAGGTCTTTAGAGGACACTTAAGTTGCAGACTGTAGAAGAGTTGTAAGACACTTGAATTAAAGATAAGGACCCATACAAGCAGCAAACAAAGCAAGACTGTTTTCTTTTCATGAGTTTATAGCTGAACTTTTGACTTAAATCTTTAAGTAAAGATCCCATTCCTCTTGTCTCCTTATTATACAATGTACAAATCAGGGAATAGTTGTTTCAGCCAGCTCCTGTTTTATCATCTTGTGCCTAGAGAGAAAAGTTGTGCAAAATAGAAACGTCTTTCTTACAGCACAAATTGACAAGACAAGATTAAATATCCTCTTAGCTAATTCTGTTTCATTCTGTAAGTGGGAGAATCTTCTATTAATCTTTGTATCCTCAGAGTCTTATTTCCCATAATGAACAAATTCAAATGATGCACTGAGGTATAGAATTAGAAGTTATTGATTTAATTGTCTCTAGAATCTCCAACTTTAAAGAAAGGATGAAGAATTTGCCAATATCTTCTTCCTGATTCTCCACTAACTGTAATTCTAAAAACTGTATGTTTACATGCAAGGTTTTGAAAAAAAACCTTGAAAATACGGTGTTTACACTGGTTAACTTAGGAAGATGAGGCAAAAGGAAGACGCATTTGATAACACAGGTACATAATGAATCTGATCAGAACTTTCTATATTCAGCCAGTTACACTCTAATGATTTGTTGGTTATGTCTGTTAATGTATCTCTCTAGATAACTGAATTTTGCACGCATTTGATTTATGCCCTTTACTTTGAGAAAAAGTAAACTTAAATGTATCAGTTGAATACCTAAACCCTCATTTTCCTTCTAAAATCCTCTTTTAGCTATATTTTTAATAAAAGAAAATTCACATATGAAGTGTATTTCTCTCTTGACTCCAGATTATCCGGACCTTGAAGTTAACATTTGAAAGTGAATTGTCACAAGTTAGTTCCATAATTCCAAGGAACCACCCCAGGTGAGTAAGTCTTGATTCAGGAAACCATACCAAGAGTTATTAAACACTAAGTGATTATAATTTGGAATGTTTAATCATACATGCTTCCTAGAGTGATAACCAAATTAAAATAATTATAACTTATTTATTATTATAAGTTATTTAAATGCTTTCTTTGAAGTCAGCTAATGTTAGCAACTGTTATATAGAGAAGAAATAAATTTATGAGAACATTTATTTATGTACTAAATGTTTTAGGTTGCATATAAATTGCAGTGAGATTATCTGCATGTTCAACAGTATGGGAAAGATTGAATTTGAGGACTCAACAAAGTAAGTATTTTTAGAATGGTAACATGCTGTTAGTATCTGATAATACCTACGTCTAAAAGACAAATAAATGTTTAATTTGATGCAAGAGCTAAAATGATCTAAAAGCTGCATTTCTATTGTTAATTTCTGTTTGTAATACTTTTTAAAAGACCTGGAAGAGATTATTATTAGTGATGTACATGCATTGAAGCTGTTTGAAATTCATACAGTCAACAAGTATTGAACACTGATTTTTGTGCTAGACCCCAACACTCTAGAAGATAGCAAGATAAACAGAGAAATTACAACATATAAAGTACAAATGAAAAACAGATAAAATATATAATAGTTGTGATAGTACATGTAGACAGTAGAGCTGATACAAAAGAACAGAGTGTCATTTCTTCTTGGAACAAAAGAGAACTTGGAAAGATTCTATTTTCAGTTACCTATGAAAAATGATTGACGATTGGAAAGGAGATCAAATGGAAAACAGGCATCTGAGCATTTAGACAGTGAATTAGCATACCACAGTGGAGCACCTACTACAGTTCCATTCTGTGTCCCTCTGTGTACATAGAAACTAAATCCTTAAGGCTGTGCTGCTGTGTGACAGCATTTAAATTTTGTTTTCTACTTGTGTGGTGTTCAGTAAGATAGCTACTAACCAGGTATTGCTTAAATTAAACACAAGTTAATTGAGACTAAACAAAATGACAGATTTTCTTCATAAGCCAGATCTCAAATGCCTAGTTGTCACATGTCTTAGTATAGTCATGCTGCTATAACAAAATGCCTGAATAAAAATGTGTTTCCTTAGTCTAAAGTCTAGAAAGTTCAAAATCAGGGAGCTGACAGGTTCTCTATCTGATGATAATCTTGGTCTCTGCTTCCAAGATGGCAGCTTACTAGTATGCATAAGGCCCTAGATTCAGACCTTAGTGCAAGGAGAGGGTGGATAGAGTTGACACTTTTAGTGTTGTTGACAGTTCTATTGGATGATAAAAACCACTGAGAAGATTTTAGACATGAAAATAACAAACATTAGATTGCATTTTTATTTTTTCATTTTATCTTTATTTTTATAATGTGGTCTGTGTGTGCATGTGAGTGAATGTGCCTATAGAGGCCAGAATAGGAGAGCATCAGATCTTCTGGAACTAGGGTTGTAGTTGGCTGTGAGCTACCTGATGTGGGTGCTGGATGTGGTTCTCTGTAAGAGTAGCAGGTGCTCTTAACTGCAGAACAATCTCTGCAGCCCCCTAGACTACATTTTAAAATGTAACTCTGGCCACACATGTGCACCTTGAATCACAGAACTAAGGAGGTAAAGGCAAGAAGATCTCTGTGAATCTAAGGCTGGTTTGACCTACCTAGCAAATTCCAGGCTAGCCAAAGCTACATAGTGAGATAATCTGTCTCAAAAGAAGGAAATAAAGAACTGTTTTACATACATGCATACACACACACACGCAAGTGTGCACATGTACAGACACACATTTATATTAGGAATACAGGGTCAAAAATAAATTGAGAGGAGAATAGTGGATATGTTCAGTTCCTATTTTATTGGCCACCTGAGGAGAAAGGTGGAGGAGGCATTTGAATAAATGGGCATAAGGCAAGATCTTGAACTTGATTCTGGATTTAGATTATTTATGTTGGTCTTTTTTTCCTAATGCCCAGACATAAGTGAGGAATTAAATTGTTTGGAATAATAATTAATCAAACTGTTCTAGGTACTGTCCTTAATTGCCAGTTTGATACAACCTAGAGTCATCTGAGAGAAGACGCCTCAATTGAGGAATTGCCTACCTTATGTTGGTCTAAAAGCATGTCTGTGAGAGATTGCTTTATTAATCAGTGCAGAAGGGCCTAGCCCACTTGGTGGCACTGTTTCTAGTCTGGTGATCCAGAGTTGTGTTAAAAAGATAGTTAAGTATGATCCTACAAGCAAGCTAGCAATCAGGTTTCTGCTTCAAGCTTTACTTGGGTTGCCCTGACTTGCCTCAGTAATAAACAGTGACCTGGAAGTAAAGGCCAAATAAATCCTTTTCTCCTCAAGTTGCCTTTGGTCAGAGTATTTTATCACAGCAGCAAGAAAGGAAACTAGTCCAAATGGCATCAGACTGAGATAGCCTATTATCCTCTTTGTCATAAGGAAGAGCTTGCTAGAAGAACACAGGGTACCAGTCTTCCCACAGGCAGTCCTTGGGTTAGCTTTGGGACCTTCCATGGATAATCAGCAACCTTTGCAGGCAGTATGGTTCTTCTAGATAATTTTAAAGCTTGAATATCATTTCTATCAAGTATTTTTAAGGTAAAAATGATCCTTCCTCTATATAAAAGTCTTTGCTAATCTTGTGTTGATTTTAAATGACTACTCTGAGTTAAACATTTATGAAGGTAAATTCTATAAGCTTCATGTTGTTAAATGACAAGTTTGCCAAATAGAGCAAGTATTGAAAAATGTCAAGGGTAGTACTCTGGAAAATATTTAAATCTAAAACAATAAAAAAGTGACCTGAAATATAAATAACATTTATATAGCACAGGGAGAAAAAGGATGAAGATAAACAGAAATTGTGGTGTTGTATAAGGAAAGATTAGTGAGAGGGAGCTAGTTAAACATTCAGTAAGGTCTGATGAGATTTATTATGCAAAGGTGTTTATAGTACAAGGTTGTTTACAAATGGATTCTTCATAAAGGTCCTCCGTACAACTTAGATTTTTCTTAATGTCAAACGCACATTTTCTGTTGAAAGAGGCAGATATACATTGCTACTAAATTCAGTTGCCTTTCTCTAATGTGTAAATTGGCCATTACTGTTTCATAAAGAAATAAGATCCATCATGAGTTAACTAAAATGTAACCTTTTTGGACTCATTCTCTTGCATTTAAAACTTTTTAATTATAAATTTGATAAATTAAAAGTATCTGGATATGAGGAAAAGGTAGAAAAAATAGGAGTAGGGCTGAGAAGATAGCTCAGTCCATGAAGTGCTGTTGTGCAGGCTTACCATGCAAAACCAGAGTTCATATCTCAACACCATGCTAAAAAGCTTGGCATCGCAGATGAGTTCCCTGGAACTTGCTGAAGCCAGGTTCTGTGAGAGCACTTGTCTCAGCAAATAAATAAGGTGGACAGCAGTTGAGGAAGATACTAGAAATAAATCTCTGGCTTCCTCACATGTCTGTGGTACACACAAGCATGCACTCACACATGCATGCATGAGCACACACACAAACTAAGTAAAGTAAGAAAAATGCTAATATAATTTAAATGAAACACTAAAACCAAATCAAAATGACTTCTTTGGAAAACTGATGATATTGTAGGATCAGATTATTACGATATTTGAAGTTTCCTCAATTTTTCAGTTATCATACTCCTTCCTGACTTTAAAGGTAATCTCAGCATTGCCAGGAACCAGCCCCGGCTTGGTGGGAGGAGAAGGTGATCTTCTTTCTTCTCCTCCTTGTCGGTTCTTCTTGAGGCAGCCAAGGAGGATGGGAATTGGAAGAGCATCGGTGGGGGTAAGACTTGGTCTTACAAGATTTGGAGTAAAGCCTTGGGCTTTATGAGATTTGGGGTAAGACTTTGGTCTTATGAGATATTTAGGGTTGCTGTTTAATAAAATCTTAACTTGTCTACATTACTAAAGTTTACTTACTAGGCTACTGTAGCTGACCTGCTATCTGTTTGATCCTCTGAGTTTCTGGCCACTAGCACCTCAGCTCAGGGACAGCAGAGGATTAGGCAACTTAGAAAACTTCAGTTTCTGAAGGAGGGGCCGTCTCAAGACCACCCCACCTGAGTATCTATCCCATGTGCAATCACCAAAGGTAGATGCTGATGTGGAAGACAGGAAGTGCATGCTGATAAGAGCCTGATATGGATATCTCCTCAGAGGCCTTCAAGAGTCAGACATATTCAGAGGCAGATGCTCACAACTAGCCATTGAACTGATCATGGGGTTCTCAATAGAGGAGTTAGAGTGAAGACTGAAGGAGCTGAAAGGATTTACGGCACCATGAGGAGAGCAACAATACCAACCAACCACAGCTCCCAGGGTCTAAACCACCAGCCTGGGAGCACTTAGGGGGGGATCCAGGGCTTCAGCTGAATATGTAAAAGTGGAGGGCCCTGCTGGGCATAGGTGGAAGAAGAGAACCTTGACCTCATGAAGGCTGGATGCCCCAGGGGGTGGGAATTTTGAGGGTGGGGAGGTGGGAGTGGGGGGGTGTAGATAGAGGTTACATCCACAGAGAAGAAGGAGGAGGGGCGAGGGGATTGGGGGTTCCGAGGGGGTGGTGGGGGATGGGGTAAGGGGACAACATAGGAAATGTAAATAAATCATCCAATAAAAAAAAGAAAAAGAAAACTTCAGTTTCTGGCCACTATCACCTCAGCTCAGGGACAGCAGAGGATTAGGCAATGCCTTTGTTCTGTCTCTGCAGGCGCTGCTAGGCTCTAACTTAAGTCTGTTGGTTTGAGGTTGCAGGAAGAAAAGACACTTAAAGAAGTTGTTATATAGAGTTTATTACTAAGTGTAAAAAGTTTCCTATGAAAGCTATCTAAGAGAAAAAGCAGGAAGGTCCTAAGTGGGAAAAAAGGAAAACTTCTATCTGGGACAAGGGAAAAACTCTATTCTATCTCTATTCTATCTTCTATTCTAATTCTATATCTAACTAACTCTATTCTATATCTAACTAACTCTCTTCTCTTTGTCCTCAGTACTTATACATCTTACAGAGTACATGATCACATGTTACAAAGTTCATAACAAGTTCACACCAAAATTCAAATCATAAATTAAAATAGAAGTTTATAACAGATAATGTTTACATGAATATCCATTAGGAGTAATTATCTGGCTAAACATCCATCCCCTGTCTAGCTCCACAGGTTCACTGAAGGTTTAAAACTATAACTAAGAAATTAGTGAAGTTTTGTATAGATAAACCCAGGCAATAATTTCTCTTCTGTCCTAGCACCTATAATAAATCGTGAGTTCCCTTTTAGTGACCTATGGTTAATTGTTTTACAAGCACCTTGGAATGTGCTCTGAGCAGGAGAGAATCTGGTTACAATCTAAGGGCAAAATAACTGATGACACTTGGGAGACTGAGAGAGTTCTCATTGCAGCCTTGACTATCAGAAAGGGACATAATACCAGTCTCCCTATAAAAAGAGCTAAATAATCATTGATATAATTTTAGGAATTCTTATAGGATCATCATTAAGACTTAAGAAGTCATTTATTTGTCTATATAGCATCACTACAAGACAGTACATCTTCGTGTGTCTGCAGAGATCTGCTCCAAAGGGGTGTGCTATTGCTTAGTGATTGTTACATATGTTTAATAATAATAGGAAAAGCATATTAATAGCAGGATGTTTCCTAAAAATAGTCTGCCACAGCCTTGCTGAATGGGGCACACGTGTCGCAGATTATATAATAATCCGAGGCAAGCATTTCAGGATGATAAACTGCTAATTATTAGCTTGTCTTATTATGTCTCCAGACACAGCATTTGGTAGGCTGAAGCAGGAAGATAATGCACTAGAGACCAGGTAAATTCCAAGACAGCCTGAACCACTTAGACCCTGCCTCAAATAAAACAGAGCAGAGCAGAGCAGGACAGAACAGAGAGCAAAGCGGTGCAGAGAGCAGAGCAGAGAGCAGTGCAGAGAGCAGAGAGCAGAGCAGAGCAGAGAGCAGAGCAGAGAGCAGTGCAGAGAGCAGAGCAGAGAGCAGAGCAGAGAGCAGTGCAGAGAGCAGAGCAGAACAGAGCAGAGAGCAGATCAGAGCAGTGCAGTGCAGAGAGCAGAGCAGAGAGCAGAAAGCAGAGCAGAGAGCAGAGCAGATCAGAGCAGTGCAGTGCAGAGAGCAGAGAGCAGAGCAGAGAGCAGAGCAGAGAGCAGAGGAGCGCAGCGCAGAGGACAGAACAGATGATCTCAAAGGCTCCTTGGAGCTTTAAGTAAGCAGTCTTTGGGAGTTTGAAAATGGCAAGAGGGTTCTCTTGGGCCAGTGACCATGTTGTAAAATTAGATTATATATTAGGGTATGCAACTCTTTAAGGTTACCAAAAATCATTGAATTGTATGGTGTATGTTTATGCTTCACTGAAGGTGTTTAAGATACCTCTAGGTAACTTACAACTTTGATCTCTTGGTTTGTGTCACACTTCAACTAACAAATGAAAAAAAATAGTTTGAAGATCAATATTAAAGTAATCCTGCTGTGTATTTTTAAACAGATGTTACCCTCAAGAAAATGAAGTTGGACAGAATGTTCAAAAGAAATTTAATAATAAAAAGGAACTCTCTTGTGATGTATACTCATCACTAGAAAAGGAAAAGGTAGATACAGCTGTCCTGGCTGATGAAGCACCTGTACCTCCTTTGCAAGCAGAGACTTCTGACAGGCATTTAGAAGGGAAAAACAAGAAGCCAAAGAAAGAGGTGGTTGTAGTAACATCTCCTAAGACTATTGCTGTGCTACCTCAACTGGGATCTAGCCCTGATGTGATAATTGAAGAAATTATTGAGGAAAATCTAGACTGTGAGTAAAATTAAAAAGGAAAGGTTTGTTATCTATATAGTTAATGTTCATGTGCTTAATAGAACCATGCTGCTCTAGTCTCTCATACCCTCATCATGAGTTAGAACTACTAACTCATGGGTTAGATCCCATGCATCTTCATAGAACCCAAAGTTGGAAAGTTGTCTTTTAGCTTTTTATTTATTTATATTGGGTTTGGGGAGATAGGAAGAGCCTCACAGTATAATTCAGTCTGGCCCAGAATTCACTATATAGCCCACCAGGCTATTTAAAATAGCCTGCCTCAGTGACTTCAACACTGGGATTGCTAACATAAGCTACCATGCCTGGCTTGCTTTTTAAAGGCCTGTGTTGGCAAAGGCCTTTAATTCCAACAGTCAGAAAGCAGAAGCAGGCAGATCTCTGTAAATTTTAGGCTAGCCTGGTATACATAGTGAGTCCTGACCAGGCAGGGCTACATGCTGAGAAACTGTCTCAAAAAAACACAGATATGGTACCTGGAGAGTTGGCTCAGCAATTATTAAAAGCTTTATTATTATTGAAAAGGACCAGAGAAACTGGGTTTGATTCCTAGCATACATGTGGTGGTTTACAACCATCTATAAGTCCAGTTCCAGGGGATCCAACTCCTCTTTCTGACCTCAGCAGGCACTAGGCACCCACCCATGAACATACATACATGCAGGCAAAACACCAATACACATAAAAATAAAGTAAAAAATTTAAATCTAAAAAAAAGAAAATGAAAACTTCTGAGGTGCAACTTTAATATTTGATGTACTTGGGGTATTTGACATTTTCATGTTATACATTTAGCATGACGTAAATGATACAAATAAATCGTAGATAAAATTTATGGGTGTAGTTTTATTATCTTTGTTCTGAGACTTAATCTGTTTGGAATTAAACTGTTTTGAATATTATTTTATAACAAGTAAGTATTACAATGGTTTACAGTGTTAGTATTCGGTCCGTTCTTGTAGAAGTGGAGTGCTACTGCTGTATGTGGTGTTACATCATCAGTCTTCTTAAGGACAGTTTTTAACACTGTTGTTTGTTTTACTGGTTGACTTTGCAGACCAGGCTTTTAATTGGAATTTTATTTTCATAGAATTTTAAATGCATAGAAAGTCAAAGAGTAAAGAAAGGAGAATAAAACAGAGTTTTTAAAGGGAATAATAGTGCATGCTTGAGAAAGTGTAGGCTTCTCAACAGAGACCCAGAATTAAATTTTAAATAAAAAAGACAAATCTCCCCTCTAAATTATTATCGTTGATGTTTGAATGACTTCTGATTACCTATCATGACATTACTTATAAGAAAATCATGCTATTCTAGTATTTTACCAATTTAATCACAGCTTCTTAGACACTGGTGACTGGTCACTGTCAACATTAACAGAATCCCTAAAGTTACCTTATTTATTTTGATAAAGCGTGCTTCACAGATGATCCTATAGAGACTCCTGGATACCCAAAAAAGCCTCCTCAGAAAGAGTTGTCGTCTTCTCCTGTTGGATCAAAAGCAGGTATTGAACAACTTCACACACATGATGGAGCGGAGTTTGCTTGCTGTGTGGTGACTGTTTCTTAATATGTAGGAGTACACAAAGAGCATTTTACCATCCAAATCTGCTTTCCTTTTAATATTATAAGTTTTTATTATCTGAAAAATTACTTTAAAATTGATAGTTTCTCACAGTTATAACCTCTAGTTATATAGTTATTTTGTTTCTTCAAGTTTGATACCTATTTAAATTTATGATGCAACGTAATAGGTTTTCTCATGACATTCTCACTTATATGTCAATAAACTTTGTCTCAGTTGTTCCTCTATTGTCTCTTGCTTGTCTCTTTTCTCTTCCCAGATGTCCCTCTCTGCTTTCATGTCACGTGTTCCATTATGTTCTCTTCCTTCTTTGTTCCTTCTTTTAAGTCTTACTCTCCTCTGGTTCTTAACCTATTGACCTGTACACACATTTAAAACTAGATTCTGCATATGAGAGAAAATATATTGCATTTAATTTCCTGAATCTGCCTATTTCATTTGACACGATTTCCAGTTCCATCCATTTTTTAACAAATTCCATTTTTTATGACAGCTGACTAAAATTCCCTTGTGTAAATATTTCATTGACTCTTGTGTTAGTTCCTTTCTTGATGCCATGACAAGATACCTGACTAAAGCAGCTTTAGGATCTCCTCAGGCTCACAGTGAAGGTGCAGCTGGCCATGATGACATAGGATGCATGGCGGCAGAGACCTGAGGACACTGGGTGCATTTTCTCTGCAGTCAGGAAAAAGAGAAGACAAATGCTGTTGTTCTACTCACTTTCTTCTTTGTATTTAGTGCAGGACCCCAGCCCTGGAATAATGCCACTCAGGGTTGCTCTTCCCTCCTCTGTTAAACCTTTCCAGAACTGCATTGAAAACATACTCAGAGGTTTGTCTTCTAAATCCTATCAAGTTGATTATCAAAATTAGCTATCACAGGTTCACCGTCTGTCAACTTGAAAACAAAATACTATCCTTGGCCTCAAAATTGTATGCCCACCTCACAATGCAATTAGTCCATTTATAGAAGTCACTTTTACTATTTGACATTCCCAAAACTGTTCAAATGTTCATTTTCTCCTGGGATTTAAGGAAGTACATTAGTACTGTGAGACTCTGTAAAATTTTTTGAAAAGGTAAATGCTTTTGGTATACATTGTCACAGTATTAGCATTCCTATTTTAAAAGTAAGGAACATGAGCATAGTGTGGTGGTTAGCTTTGTTTTGTTTTTGTCTGCCTTGAGCAAAGCTCAGCTGGGAGAGAGAAATCAGCTGAGAAAATATTCTATCAGATTGGCATGTGGGCAAGTCTGTGGGGCATCTTCTTGATTAATAATTGATGTGGGAGATCCCAGACCACTATGATTGTTGCTATCCTTGAACAGGTGGCTGTGGGTTATATGAAATGCAAATTGAGAAAGCCACGGAGAACAAGCCAGTAAGCCATGTTCCTCCATGAACTCTGCTTTCGAGCTCCTGCCTAGAGTCCCTGTTCTGACTGCCCTTCATGATGGATTCTAGCTGTGAAACAAAATAAATCCTTTTCTCCTCAGGTTGCTATGGTCATGGATTTTTATCACAGAAATGGAAATCAGACTTAAGACACCTAGCAAGGGAAGATTGGACTGATGCAGGACTAAAACCATGTAGGGCAAACATCAAATGCTATAGCACCTTACCAAGCACCTGGAGCTTGTAATAGAATCCCATGGGCCCCAGTGGGCTTGAGGAGGGCCCTATGCTTCCAGTTATGCCTCCTGTAGCACAGAGAGCCTCTCTGTTGAGACAACTTCACTCCAGAGTGTCTGCAACTTTCCTTCACAGACATCCTATTGTCTTGGCATTATCCACATCCTGTGGATTCCACCTCACACCAGTCAGAATGGGTAAGATCAAAAACTCAGGTGATAGCAGATGCTGGGCAAGGATGTGGAGAAAGAGGAACACTCCTCCATTGTTGGTGAGATTGCAAGCTGGTACAACCACTTTGGAAATCAGTCTGGTGGTTCCTCAGAAAATTTGACATAGCAATACCTGAGGATCCAGCTATACCACTCCTGGGTATATACCCAGAAGATGCTCCAACATGTAACAAGAACACATGCTTCACTATGTTCATAGAAGCCTTATTTATAATAGCCAGAAGCTGGAAAGAACCCAGATGTCCTTCAACAGAGGAACGGATACAGAAAATGTGGTACATTTACACAGTGGTGTACTACTCCATTATTAAAAACAATGAATTTATGAAATTCTTAGGCAAATGGATGGAACTAGAAAATATCATCCTGAGTGAGCTAACCCAATCACAAAAGAACACACATGGTATGCACTCACTGATAAGTGGATATTAGCCCAAAAGTTCACATACCCAAGATACAACTCACAGACCACATGAAGCTCATGAAGAAGGAAGACCAAAGTGTGGGTGCTTTGTTCTTTCTTAGAAGGAGTAACAAAATACTCATGGGAGCAAATATGGAGACAAAGTGTGGGACAGAAACTGAAGGAGGGGTTGTCTGGAGACTGTTCCATGTGGATATCTATCACATGTGCAGTCACCAAAGGCAGATGCTGATGTGGATGTCAGGAAGTGCATGCTGACAGGAGCCTGATATAGCTGTCTCCTTAGAGGCTCTGCCAGAACCTGACATATACAGAGGCATATGCTCACAGCTAACCATTGATCTGATCATGGGGTTCTCAATGGAGGAGTGAGAGGGAAGACTGAAGGAGCTGAAAGGGTTTGCAGCCCCATGGGGAGAGCAACCATACCAACCCACCAGAGCTCCCAGGGTCTAAACCACCAGCCTGGGAGCACATAGGAAGGGACCCATGACTCCATCTATATATGTAGAGGAGGATGACCTTGTCAGGCATAGGTGGGAGAGGAGGTCATTGCTCCCATGAAGGCCGGATCCCCCAGTGTGGGGGAATACGAGGGTGGGGAGATGGGAGTGGGTGGGGGCACATCCTCATAGAAGCAGAAGGAAGGGGGATGGGATGGAGGTTTTGGGTGGGGGTAAATGGGGAAAGGGGATAAGATCTGAAATGTAAATAAAATAGCCAATAAAAAAATATTTTAAAAAAAATCCATGACCATCATGGCAGGAAGCTGGCATCAGGCAGGCATGGCACTGGTAACTTGAAACATAACTATAAGACAGAGCACAATAGGAATGCCATGGACCTTTGAAACCTCAGAACCCACCTCTACTGACACAACTCCTTCAACAAAGTCACACCTAATTCTTCCCAAATAGTTCCACCAACTTGGGACCAAGCATTCAAATCTATAAGCATGTGGAGACATTCTCATTCAAACCACAAGTCTATTAGCACTGAAGATCATTTTTGAGGAAGGTGTGCTGTTATTCATGGTTTGGGTTGTTTTTCTGTTTGTTTGGTTTACTGGTTTTTTTCCTTTCTCTTATTAGAATTGCTGCTTTACTATGTTGGACATAATGGATCCCTTCCTAGATTTCCTGTGTTATAATATGTTCTGTGACTTTAAAACCTCACATGAACTTGAGTTCCACCTATAGAACTTGTTTCTCAAGTTAGACAAAGTATTTTCAGTTCTTGTTGCTAAAGAGTTCATAAAGGAGGCAATATAGTTCAGTGGTAGAGCATTTGTCTGATGTGCATGACAGCCAGTGTTTCATTCTTGACCACACTCATACAAAGGTGATCCATTTTTTGGTGGGCCTTTACAATTTAGCTCTTTCCTGAGGCTTAACTATTTTAGAAACTCATTGTGACAAGACTGGTTTGTTTTTATTTCTGAGTTTTTTGTTTTGTTTGGTTTTAGTTTTGGAATTTTGAGGTTTTTTTTTTTTACTTACCTTTTATGGTTCTTTCCTATGTCATGTTTTAATAATGTGCTTTAAATATGAATTCTTGCCCAGGTTGTCCAGAGCTAGTTTTTGTAAGTCATGTAATACATCCTTGCCACTTCTATGTGCGGAAATATTCACAAATAAAAGATGCAACAATATTGGAGAAGAAGATGAAACAAGTTTGCAATAAGAGCTTACACCTTGATCCTTCAGACACTTTGGAACTAGGTAAAGATGACTCTAGATTATACTATAAAGTTTGTTTAAATGCTGTAATATTTGGCCATTGGTCAACTTGCACAGACTTGATAAAAGATTTTTTCCTTTTTATAATATTCATATGAGTTTTGGAATTATTTAGCATAAATTATTTAGGTAAGTTAGCTAACTATTAAAATCAATTTTAATACATGTTTGGAGTATAATAGTTCAATTATAGAGTAAATTGCTTTTCAAATAACAAAGACCGTAACACCCTCTTCAAAATGAAGTATTGTTAAGAGAACAGAGTCTAGCTTACTACATTTCCCCAGCTCACTGTGGTTTCAGCTAGACTTGCAGCCTCTCTTTGTTCTGTTGGGATAGACAAGAAGTTAACCCTTCCCTACCCATTATCCAGACTTTAGCCAATGTTCTGTAACAAGACAGGTTTACATGAGAGAAAAATAATAAATACATTAGTATACATAGGAGCTATAGAAAGTATGAAACTCAGAGAAAAGGCTAGATGGTTGAAGCTTAATCGTGCCTTAGAGAAAAGAGAACCAGGGTGGAAGAGAAGAAAGCTGGAGCCAGTTGTAAATCATTGCAAACAAAGTGTGTCTTATGCAGTGAAAGCTTCAGGAAATTCAGAACAGATGCAGATCAGTTATGTGACAACTTCTTTACTGTCTTTTTTCCTGATGATTCTTTTCTGGCTTTCTGACAATTGTTAGAGAATTTAAGAGAGACTTTTTTGTGGAAGTTCTCTTCAATAAAGGAACTTTGGGGAGGCAGACTTCAGTTTTGCTCAAGGGAAAATCCCAGGGAAGATTAGAAAAGTCTTGGTCCTGGAAGTTCATTGCTTAGTATGCCAGAATGACACATTTGACTCACCAGTTTCTGAGCCCCACATCTCAATTTTCTATAGCAAAAGACCAGCTCCACGTCAAGTGTAATGGCATACACCTTTAATTCCAACACTGGGGAGGCAGAGGCAGGTGAGAGTTGGGAACCAGCCTAGACTACAGAGTTAGTTCTAGACAACCAGAACTACATAGTGAGACCTTGTCCCAAAACACAAACAACAAAAACAAGTCCATAGTATTATTGTAGAGAACACGTGGATTTGAACACAAAAGGCTAAGATCATTGGCAGCTCATAGGATAACATTCATATTCAGGCCTCTTAATCTTTCTTCATGGACATTAATTTGAAATAAGTCTTTAGTTATTCCCCTTCTCTGAATTACACTGCATTAATGAGTGTTAACTAATTTTGGAATTTTTACATAATACTATTCATTTTATCTTAATTCTAAGTCACATTTGCCAAGAGAAAGTACATATATCATGTAAGTTAATATATCATAGGTGTTTGTGTGTGTGTATGTGTGTGTGTGTTTTAATGAGCTAGTGATCTGTGAAAGACCTTCTTTAGCTTTTTGATGGCAAGACAATCTCATTTCACTGTGCTAAAATAGTTTGTGAAACAAAACTCCTCATTGAGTAACAGCTTATACTTTGTGTCTTTAGCCTCTCAATTAGCTTATAAGTTTCTGAAGTAAAGAAACTGCCACAGTATATTGCCTTTTATTTTCATAGCACTTGACAGTACTGTATGATGAGTGAATCAATGAAAACTAAGATGCATATTTAAGCTGAGCTTTACTTGATTCTTTATCCATAAATGCTATTGATTTGTCTCTCCCATTATGTAGGTGCAAGAATATTTGTCAACAGTATTAAGAATAAAATGTGGTGTCGAGGAATTATCACTGAAATAATTCCAACAAAAACTAAAAATATTAGAAAACCGTGTAGTCCAACAAAATTCTCAGTCTGTGAAATTTCACTAATACAGATATTCATGGTAGATTTTGGAAATTCTGACGTCCTGATCATCACAGGGTATGAATCTTTGTGATTATTGTGTGTTCTTAGCCTGCTTAGAAATACTTATGGGAAAGAGGGTTAAAGGAACAAAGGAAGTAATAGTTCAAGTGTTGTTGCCTTCACTTCTAAGGCCTCTGCTCTATTGTATATTTGTCTTACAAATTAAGTTAAATGTTATCCTTTATCAGTATTGGTAGAAGAGGAACTTGGAAAAGAGCGTTTTTATGTGCTCCAGATACACATCTTATGTTGTTTCAGAGCAGGGGGTAATGTAGCTGGTGTTTTTAAATAAAGTACTAATACTTAGCTACAAGTGATTGGGTAAATTTTTTAATCTTGCTTCTATAAATTCACTAAATGATGTTTAAGTGTCCTGCTGTCTGACTCACTATAGTTATTGAAAACTCTGTTTCTATGTCTTAGAAAAAGAAACTGAAACGATTTGGTACTACTGTTGTCTATAGCATGGTTACTTTATTTACTGTCACAGCTTTATGAGAATATTCAATATCATTCTTAAGCTTAAACCAAATGAGTTTGTGAAAGTTCATATAAACGTAGCCAAGATTTAATTCTATATAGTAAGACTGTCTGCTTAAGAATTTAATAATTAATAAAATTATTAATAAAAAGTATGAATTTAAAATCTACATTTCTGCAAGATTCAACTTCAGGTAGTTATCCTTAGCCATATACACCTTGTAAAGAATAAAAGAAATTCAAAGTTTGAAAACATTTTTTTTTTTTGTCATTCTTGAGATAAGGTCTTTCTATGCAGTCCTGGCTGGCCTGGAACTCACTGTATAGACCAGGTTGGCCTCAAACCAGAACAGATCCATCAGCCTGTGCCCCTGCCCCTCTCTGCCCCTCTGCCCCTCCTCTGCCCCTCTGCCCCTCTGCCCCTCTGCCCCTCTTCCCCTCTTCCCCTGCCTCTGCCTCCTGTGCTCCAAGATTAAAAGCATGCACTACCACACCCTGTAAAACATTATTCTTAATATTTCTTTTTCCTAGAGTTGGTGACACACACATGGGACCAGAGCATGTTGGTGAGCAGCATATTACACTAAGTGACTTCTGTCTGCTTCTAAGGAAGTCAGAACCATATAGTGAAGAACTGTTGAAAGACATCCCACATTTAGCACACCTGTGCTCCTTGAAAGACATCGTTCCATACAATTCAGTAAGTGAGATAGAAACGGTGGAGTTTAGTTGTGTTCCCAGTGAAGTTGCTGAGTTGGTCTGAAAGAACTAGTTAATCTTGACAAACACATTCTGGTTATGAACTGTTAGTGCCAATAAAAGGTGCCAGAAGCCCCAGCTTCCATAACTGAAAATATTTGTAATGAAAATTTGAGTCCAATAAAGTTCATATAAACATAATAAAATATTCAAGTAAAATACAACATTTTAGAGTCAATTTTGTAGAAAGAAATCAGTTAGAAAATGGGATTGTGTCTTTTTCTATATACCCTCCCTTCTCTGTATTTTATTCATGGCTCATGTTTGGAATTATTTGTGAATCTTTTCACTAAGAAATCCTAGGGAACTAGAATTATATATAAAAGTATATGTGAGACTGCTGTTGTGTTAGGAGGTCTATGAAAACAGGAGTTTGTGCCTGTGTTCATCACTACTCACAACACTTAGCAGCTCCTTCTGCCACATAGTAGATCTTCAACAGATGGTGGGCAGAATGAATGAATTAATTCTTTTTTTTTTTTTAAAGTGAAATGAGGCTGGAAGATGACTCAGTGGTTAAAAGCACTTGCAAAAGACCAGAGTTCAGTTTCTTGCAACACATCAGACAGCTGTGTTTTGGTTTTTGTTTTTGTTTTTTTGAGATAGAATTTTATGTGTGCTACACTGACAGACCTCAAACTCTCTGCATAGCCAGGATGACTTCCTGCCTCTACCTTCTAAAACTAGGATTATAGAGTTTTCCTAGTTTGATTGATCTCTGTTGCCAGAAACACTGGCCAAAAGCAACTTGGGGCCAAAAGGGTTTCTTTGACTGTCCCAGCTCACAATTCATCATTGAGGCAATTCGAGCAGGAACTCCAGGTAGGTACCTGAATGTAGGACTGCTTGCTGTTCCAGGAAGCATTACCTCTGACTAAAGAACTCATTCAAGCCAAGGAAGGGCATGGAAGCAGGAACCATGGAAGATGTTGATGTTGTTTGCTAGCTGGTTCGCTCACAGGCTGGTGGTTAGCTAACTCTCTTAAGCAGCCCAAGATCACCTGCCTGGCAATAGTGCTGACCACAGTAGGGTGGGTCCTCCTAGCTATACCACTCCTAGGCATATACCCAGAAGATGCTCAAACATATAATAAGGACATATGCTCAACTATGTTCATAGCAGCCTTATTTATAATAGCCAGGAGCTGGAAAGAACCCAGATGTCCTTCAACTGAGGAATGGATTCAAAAAATGTGGTATATTTACACAATGGAGTATTACTCAGCTATTAAAAACAATGAATTCGAGAGGTTCCTAGGTAAATGGATGGAACTAGAAATTATCATCCTGAGTGAGGTAAGCCAATCACAAAAGAACACACATGGTATTCACTCACTGATTATTGGATATTAGCCTAGAACCTTGAAATGCCCAAGATGCAACTCACAGGCCACATGAAGCCCATAAAGAAGGAAGACCAAGTGAGGGTGATTCGGTCCTTCTTAGAAGGAGCAACAAAATACTCAAGGGAGCAAATATGGAGACAAAGTGAGGGACAGAAACTGAAGGAGGGGCCGTCTCAAGACCAC
>NW_021620469.1:509490-531461 GCF_004785775.1 Grammomys surdaster | reverse complement strand
TAAGGGGACAACATAGGAAATGTAAATAAATCATCCAATAAAAAAAAAAAGACAGCAAAAAAAAAGGCTTTCATAAGCTTGAAAAAAAATCAAAACAATATTTAATACACGTGCTCTCAGACCAACTTGATTTAGGTAACCTGAAGTGGAAGTTTCTCCTCCCTTAAGACTAAGGTGTGTCAAATTGACAACACTAATCAGAGGACGGGTACATGACCACACCTGGTTAATGTGGTCCTGGGATTATACTGTGAACTGAGCTACATCCCTAGCACCAAATTTTATTTCTTTGGTGTCATTATTTAGTCTCTGTTATATTGTCAGAATTGCCTTTTGAAGTTCTGTAATTTAAGTAGAAAATTCATATGCAACATACTTTTAAGTCATAATTTTCATTAATATTCTTTTTTAGCCAGATGTGGTAATGCACACCCTTAATTCTAGTACTTGGGAGGCAAAGGCAAGTAGATTACTGTAAGTTCAAGGCCAGCTTGATCTACAAAGTGAGTTCCAGGACAGCCAGGACTGTAATACAGAGAAACCCTGTCTTGAAAAACATATTTATATACATACATACATACATACATACATACATACATACATACAAACACACACACACACATATATATATATATTTAAACATATGTACATATGTTATTTTTTAGATGTACTTATTTTGTACTATGTGTTTGAATGCTTTGCCTCCATGTCTGTAAGTATGTACCTGGTGCCTGTGAATGTACCAGTTTCCCCTGGAACTAGAGTTACAGATGGTTATGACCCACCATCTGGGTGCTGAGACTCTTACCCCAATTGGAAGAGCAGCAAGTGCTCCATCCAAACCACTGAACCATTTCTCCAGCCCTCAATTTTCATACTATTCTAAAGTGACTTATGAACTTAGAGATATCTTAAGGTTGTATCTATTGATTGTAGTATGTCTACATTGTACATATATAGACTGCTCTTGGTTTATGGCCTCAGCTGATCAGTTCAGTATCTTTAAGTTACAGGCCAGCTGATATGTCCAACTGCATCCACACTAACTTTAGAGCTAATTATAATTACTAACCACTTTGGAACTTTATTTTTCCCATAGGGTGAGGGCTGGGAAAAGGAGGCAAAAGTAGAGTTTTTGAAAATGGTAAATAAGAAGGCTGTCTTAATGAAAATTTTTGGAGAAGAAGATGAAGTCCTTATTGTAGATCTGCAGAAACCACCAACAAATAAAATCAGCAGTGATATGCCTGTGTCTCTCAGAGATGCATTGGTTTTTATGGAACTAGCAAGGTAAGTAACTTGTTAAAACTTAAATATTCAAGATTGAAGTTATACAGGCTGGAGAAATGGTTCAGCAGTTAATACTAGTTGTTCTTGTAGAACACACAAGTTTGGTTTCCTGTGCCACCTTCTGTTCTGGCACAGATATTTACATGCAGGCAAAATACTTAGAAACATAAAAGTAAATCTCTTTTGAAATATTACAGCTATAAATAGGAAAAGAGGGTTTGGGGGTATTGTTGTTGTTTTTGTTTTGTTTTTGAGACAGAGTTTCTCTTTGTATAGCCCTGGCTGTCCTGGAACTCTCTCTGTAGACCAGGGTGACCTCAAACTCAGAGATACGACTGACTCTGCCTCCCAAATGCTGGGATTATATTAAGGTGTGTACCACTACTGCACAGTGAAAAGAAGAGCTTTAAAAATAATGGAATCTGGCCTAGGGATGTAGGTCACTTGTTAGAGTACCTGCCTAGCGTGCATAAAGGCTGGATTCAATCCCTAGCACCATATGAACCAGGCATGGCACATTCCCATAATCCTCGTACTCAGAAGGAAAAGGCAGGAAGATCAGAAATACAAGGTCGTCATTGGCTACATAGCAGGTTCAAAGCCAGGCTTGGCTATATGAGACTCTGCCATGAATAGTGATGATGATAAATTATAGACTTGTGCTAGAGAGATGGCTCAGTGGTTAAGAACATGTGCTGTTTTTATAGAGAACCCTGAGTTCCCAGCACCCACATGGTGGCTCAAAACCATCTGTAACTACAGTTCCAGGAGACCTGACTCTTCTCTTCTGTTGTCTGAGAGCACCAGGCATTCATGTGCTGTATACACATGCATATAGACAAAACATTCATACACATAAATCTTAAAAATTGTCATAAGTGAACTTGAGCATATCCTTAGTGGTTTCAAGAACATTTCTATCATGTTGTCTAAGTATAGTTATTTGTCAAAATTACATTTAGTTTGCTTTAAGAAATAAGAAGTTATGGTAACTTAAAATAGAAGACTGAGGAAATGACTCAGTGGATAAAAATCCTTGCCACACACACTCAAGGAACTGAGTTCTAATACCCAGACTCAGAATAAAATAACCTCACAGCACAAGCGACTACTCTCAATGCTCCTATGGCGAGATGGGATGCAGAGGCAGGAGAGCCTTTAGAAGCTCACAGGCCAGCTAGCTTCACACATACAGAAGAAGAATAGAGATTTATGTCAAAAAGGGGGAAGCTAAGACCAATACCTGGTTAAACTCCATTCATGTGCTATGAACACCTTAATTTTCACACATATGTTACACTGTAAATAGGTTAAAGTAAAAAAATAGAGAATATGTATAATTGCTAAACATATTTGAAGTTCTGTAAGTTTCATAAAAAGCTATTATAGTTTGAGGAGTTGTAATTTAGCTGTTCCTGACTTAAATTGTATAGTCTTTGGAAAGAATTCATATCACTTATCTAAGTGATACTAAAGTGATTTAAGTAACTATGGAGACAGCAGAAGATCCTAATTAGTCTTATGTAACTCCAGAAATGGCCTACATAGATTTCCTTTAGAAAAGTAAAGGTAAAGCATTGAGAGTAGAAAGGGCCACAGAGATTCCACTGGTCTCACCCCAGCACCACAACAGTCCACAGACAGCAACTGTGGCACACCTTTGACCAGTTTCAGCTCCAAAGTGCTCTGATAGAAATCTGAGGGTTATTACAGGGCTCCTATTCATCCTGGCTGAATAAGTAGAAACCATATCAAGTTGTAAGTTAGAGAAACAGTGAAAATGGCATACTTTTAGTAAATAAGTCAGTGTTTATACAAGCCCAAAACCTTTATACGAATGGGTTTGCTTATTATGCATTTAATTAGGTTTAGGTCACAATCACCAAGAAGTCACAGTGAAAAAAATACAACTTTATGCTATCATCTACCCATTTTGCCTGAAGAGATGACAGAAGTTTCAGTCATGGTTTGCCATATAAATAGTCCTACCGATTTTTATCTTCAGTTGGTAAGTATATACTTTTTTAAGAAAGATTTTCAAATAGAAATGTTTAACAGAATGAATAAAAATTAAGTCTTCTGTACATTTAAATTTCTTAAAAGCTGCAACTATAAATAGGAAGTTCACAGGACTTATGGCAAAATAAAAATCTTCCTCCTCCAAGTTAATCAAATAATGGTAGAAAAGGATAAGAATGGTACTTATGTATGAGTCTCTCTCTTGCTTCCTTGTACACAAGAGACTAGGAAAGCTAATTCCAACCATGTATATCTAAGAACTGAAAATAAATAAATAAATAAATAAATAAATAAATAAAAGAATATCTAAGAACTGTTATTACTAACTTCAAAGTAAAACCTTCTTAGCTTGAGCTTAAGATGTATGATTGATAAATGAGACAGCTAATAAAACAGCAGGCTTGTCATTGGCCTCTCATTGGTTTATATGAATTAGCTCATATTTAAACGATATTCTTTATGTGAAGTGATCACTGATATCACAGAAATACTATGGTTGGGGCTGAAGAAAATTCAGCATTTAAGAGTACTGGTTGTTCTATCAGGGACCCACAACACAGCTCATTGCTGTCTGTAATTTCATTTCCACGGGCTCTAAGGCCCTCTTCTGGTCTTCCATGGTATTAAACATGCAAGTGATACACAAACATGTATACAGGCAAAACACTTATACACATGTAAATGCTGTGATAAAGATGCTACTGCCTCTATTAGATGTGGAGTCTGACCATATGGATAAAGCATCTTTTTGATAGCCACACGGCTCTGAACACATACATTCAGGCTTGAACTGAGCCATGTTGCTTCAGAGCCTGTCATTTCCAATGTAGCATCACACTTTCTGGTTGCCTGCATAATTAACCTTATAATAAATAGGACATGAATTTCTTTTTCATCCAATGTCTTTTGGCTTTGGTAGATATACATAATGTTAATTTACCATTTTAACATTATTATTTAAAATTTTTTTGAGAACTTGATAATTGAGTACTGTGTTTATATCATTTCCACTCCTCTCTCTACCCACTCCCACTCATCCCATAGTCTCCCACACCTCTGAAATTCATGACCTCTTCTTCTTTATTTGTTGTTACACACAAAAATATAACCTGCCAAGTCTACTTGGTATTGTTGTATGTGTGTGAGAGTGTATGAGTTCAGCTTGCCCCTCATATAAGAGAAGACACTGTGTCATTGCCAATATCCTAGTCTTCTGGCTCTTACAGTCTTTTTGCCCCCTCTCCTGCAGTATCCCCTGCACATTAAGTATAGGGATTATGTTGTAGGTATATTATCAATTGAAAGTTGTTTGGAAAAACCATAGGAAAACATATTATTTTGTTATTTTATATGTACAGGGGTATATATAGTTTGAATTAATTTATGCCACTTGGAATGAAAATACCCCCCTAAGAGCCATAAACTGTATCAACAAAAACCCCAATACTATACATAGGAAACTGTCTTTAAGTTGTTGGTCAGGACAATAGTAAGACCTTGTCTCAAAAAAGGGGGATTTATGAATGTACTGTATTCTTAAATAAAATAGGTTTCATTTAATAAACTTTAGGCTATTTGGTATGGTTTGAAAGTATTGTTTCTGAAGTTCCTAATACTTCCTCTTCCCCAATCAAGGGTATTTGATTAGTTCTCCAAATGCCAGTTATTAATGTTAAGAATGTTTGTTTGTTTCTTTGAGGCAAGATCTTACTAATTGCCCTTGGCTGTCCTGGAACTCAGTATATAGACCAGGCTAGCCTCAGACTCATAGAGATCTGCCTGCCTTTGTTTTCTGAGTGCTGGAATTATAGGTGTGCACCAACCCTATTGCATTTTAACTTGAGGGAATTACCAATTTATTTTAAAAGTGCTAGGTAAATGATAAGGAAGTAGATATCTGTGACATCAAAACTATTAGACTAATTAGTAAGCACAAGAACAGATTTTACTGTTTGATAGACATCAGAATCATGGTCACAGTTATGCATTAATTTTAGCATTCTAATAGTGAGTTGTAAGTATTGTATCTTCCAGTGTGTTAGAGCATGTATGAATCATACAAAATCACCAGTAAAAGGTAAGACAAAAAAGAGTTGTCTGAGATCTATCAAACCTGTGGATGTAGTAGTTACTTTGCAGGAAGTACAGCAAGTATACTCTACTCAAATGAAAAATAAATAATAGTATAAGAGTGCTGGTAAGATGGCTCGTTAGGTAAAGAAACTTGCTACCAAGCCAAACAACCTGAGATTGATCCAGGAAGCCATGGGATAAAAGGAGACAATTGACTTCAAGTTTTCCAGCCTCCACAGGGATGGTATAAGGATGTAACCACATGAACCCAGAAAATGGAAAATTCTGTGGAAAAAGAGGCTTTGATGGCTCTTTTTAATTGTGCAAATGTGGAGGTCAGAAGACAACTTGACAGAATTGGTGCTCTCCCCCCACCATGTGGGTCCCAGAAAATTCAGAGTTGACAGCAAGGTTGTCAGGCTTGTCAGCAAACATCTTTGTCTACCAAGCCATCTCTCTGGTCCAGAAGAGGTTGTTTTTTTAAGATTCATTTTTATTATTTTAATTTTATGTATGGGGGGTGTAAGTATAAGTGATGGGGGAGGCCAGAGACTGTGGAACCTCCTGGATCTGGAAGTTCAGGTGATTGTGAGCCACTTGACATGATTGCTGGGACAGAACTTGGGTCCTCTCCAAGAGCAACATGTACTCTTAACCACTGAGCCACCTGTCCACCTCCAACCCTGAAAAAGTTATTTTGAAAAGAAGGCTGTGCTAGCTTATAGAATTAGCTTATGAATTCTAGAGATAGCAGCCAGAAAACTAATATAATCTTGGTTTGCATAATCATTTGGATCACTTAGAGAAAAGTAAATACAACTTAGAAACATTAGTAGAAACATCTACTGAAGCAAAATGAGAGTTGATGGGAAAATGATGGTCACTAAATTGTTTATACAGTGGGCTGGAGAGACTGCTCAGTGGTTAAGAACACTGGCTTTCCAGAGGACCTGGGTTCATTTTCCAGCACCCACATGGTGGCTCACAACCATCTAAAACACTAATTTCAGGAGAATCTAATGCCCTTTTCTGGCCCTATGGGTATCATGCATGCACATGGTGCATAGACCCACATGCACACAAGAAAAATACTCATACACATAAAATAAAATCTTTAAATTTCGTGTACAGTATGACTGTTTTGCTAAAAAGTTTAGAGTATATATGTATGTACACAGACATAATCTAGATGAATATACAGTAAGTTATCTTGTTGAATGGGATTTTAGCTTTGTTTATATCTATGAGTGCTAATTTTATACTGATTCTGAATGAAATAGGCTCAAAATAAATTGTATAACACCAGATTGATCTATATTTAATGTCAGTTTTTAATGTTTATCAATTTCTGAGCAGTACTTATGATAAATTCAACATTTGAACGTCCATTTTCTATTAAGCTACAGTGTCATATCCCTTTCTTCCTCAGATGGAGAACCTGGACTTTCTATCTCTTTTAAAAACGATTGAGGAATTCTATAAAGGAGAAGATGGAGAGAATCTGGAAATCCTTTGTCCTCTTCAGAATCAAGCCTGTGTAGCTAAATTTGAAGATGGAATTTGGTATCGTGCAAAAGTGATCGGTAGGGAAGTGCATGTTATTTCCACAGGGAAATGTGTGTCAGATCAAACATCATCGGAACTGTTAAATCATGGACGTGTTATCTGCTATTACCATGTGTCTTCTTTAGAAGGCATGATAACTTTAGAAGGTCAATCTCTGGCTACTAGAATTTGATTTGCTTGATTAGAAATTAATCATTGGGGAGGAGTAAGGGGAAGGACTGAAGGAGCTGAAGGGGTTTGCAACCCCATAGGAAGAAAAACAGTATCAACCAAATCAACAATATCAACCAACTCCCAGGGAGTAAACCACCAACCAAAGAGTGCACGTGAAGAAATCCATGGCTCCAGCTGCATATGTAGCAGAGGATGGCCTTGTCTGGCATCAGTAGAAGTAGAGGCCCTTGGTCCTGTGAAGGCTCGATGCCCCAGTGTAGGGGAATGCTAGGGCAGTGAGGCAGGAGTGGGTGGGTGGGAGGGTGGGGGAGTACCCTCATAGAAGCAGAGGGAGAGGAGGAGATAGGAGTTTTACAGAGGGGAAACTGGGAAAGGGGATAACATTTGAAATGTAAATAAAATAACCAATAAAAAAGAAAAGAAATTAACCATTGAGAATCTGGTGAGAAAATCAGGAGATGGTGCAGAGTAGCAAAACCCATTCTTTGAACGTTGGCCGCCTCCACCTTTATCTCTGTTTCCTGCTGGTTTTTGTTTGCTTGTTTGTTAGGATGTAAATCTCTTAGTTTCCTTTCTCAGTTACTATATTGCTCTTTCCTAGGGTATTGCTTTATTATTTAATTTTCCCTGTCTTACTGAACATTTTCTACACGCTCCTTAAGTAATTAAATTGAGTTCAACAATAATAGAATTAGAACTGGGCATAATGGGATTACAGAATTACATCTGTAATCCCAACACTTTAGGAAGCAGAAGCAGGAGAGTCATTTCAAAGTCCTCACCAGCTATATCACAAAATCAAGGATAGTCTGAACTATTTGAATGTATATATGTCTCAGAAACAACAACAAAATTAACTACAAAATGAAATGATCCAAAAATTATAAGTAAAACCAGGTGTGTGGCCCTGCCTGTAGTTCCAGCTGCTCTGAGGCAGAGGGACTGAAAGTCTGAGAGGCTTATAAAAACCATATCTCAAAATGATCTGTGGATGTACCTAAACAGTAGAACATTTGGCCAAGCATGTGTCAGGCCTTTGCTTCAATTTCCAATACCACAAAAATAATACATATAAACAAATAAGGGTTGAAGATTAGAGATTTCTGAAAATGGAGGTATTGGCAACAAACTGTGTGTTTGCTCCTGATCTGTGGCTATGAAAGAACAATTATATATGAAGCCATTGGGTTTTGAAAGTTAGTCACACCATAGGCAGTTTAGCCCAGTATATTATGTTCCAGTTTTTTGTTTGGGTTAGTTTGTTTTTACCTCAGAAGACTTGGTCCTCAGTGCAGCAGTATTGGAAGGTAGAGCCTAGTGGGAGATTTTGGGGGTTATAAGAGCAGAGCTTTTCTTGCAAGAGTGAACTCTTGCTCTGGATTAATTACTAAGGGAGTGGGTGATTTCAAAACAGCAAGGCTGCCTCTTACTGCCTCTTTAGCATGCACCTACTTGCCCTTCCATTTCACCATGAGTTGAAAGTTCTTACCAGAAACCAAATAGACATGTATCCATGCCATGGTTTTGAACTTTTTCACTATCTGTATATATGTTTTCTACATTCTCCTTAGGTCAAGTAATTAAATTTAATTCACAAAATAATAAAGTTAGAACTGTGCATGGTACTACATAGCCTATTATCCCAACATTTGGGAGTTGGAGCCTCTAGAACAGTGAGCTACACATACCACTGTATTTATAGGGTACACTGATAGTTACTGTGTTATAACAAGAGAAAATGGGTTAGGTCCTGTTTGATTCCAGTGTCTGTAGGTATGTACCTTTTTATTAAAAGGATTGAGTTTAGTTGTCACTGTTTAAAATGTTTTCCTAATAGCCTAAGAACCTAACTAGCTGCTACTAAAGCAGAAAATTTCAAATCCTATATGGAAATTATTTAATCTTCCAAATTAAGTTTTCTATCCTCTTCAATGGTTTTAATTCAGTTAGCAGTTAGTGCCTTAAACTAGCTAAATCTTTTTCAGATATAATTTTTGAATGTCTTTGTGTTGCTATAACTAAGCATCAGACTGTGTTGCTTATAAGCAACAGAAATACTGTTCACACTTCTGGAGTCTCAGAAGTCTGAGGCCAAGGCATGGCATGGTGAGGGTCTAGTCTCCCTACTTCTAAGAGTTAACCTTGTTGTACTGTTCATTCAGACAGTGCAGATGCGTTTCCTTGACTGGCAGGAGGATAAGAGTAAGTCAGTGTTCCCTCCATTCAGCCATTTTACACGTACATGTAGTCCCATTCACCAGAGCAAGACTTATGGCTCAGCCACCTCTCTTGTTGCATTGGGATTAAGCTTCAATGTGAATTTGGGAGGGAACAAAATTATTTAAACATTAGAAGTAAAAATGCTAGTGCAATTATTTTAATAAATAGATGTAGAATATCTGAAACATTTTATATTTTTTAATGCATTGGCAACTACTTTTAAAATTAGGATTATTGGCTTCAAATCACTTATTTATTGAACAGTAGGGCTCTTTAAGGACTGACATTGGAGAAAAGTTCAGTCAGTCATCACGGAGACTTTGAGGGTTAAAATGAAAATCTATGTATGACTCAGTGGTTCTCTTTCTGCATCTTCCTTAGCTCCACTAAGTCACACTGAAGACTACTTCATAACTGGTTTGTTTGGTTCAGTTTCATTTCCTAGCACCTGTTACATTTACAGTCTCATATCCTTCTCAAATACAGTTACTTTTTAATTCTTGAAACTGGAGGGGTTTGTTTTTCCTTTACTTGTCATTTCTTATAATCTTGAATGCTTCTCTCACGGCCCCAGTTGCAGGTGTTACCCATTTATTTGTTATTGTGAGAGATATCTTAGGTCACTTTATCGCTCTTTTGTTTTCTCTCCATGCTCATATCACTACTTTAAAGTTCATATCTATATATACTTTCCTTGCTAAGCTGTGAAGAAGACTCTAATTCTAGGTTGATCTTATGCCAGTTTTTCATTTATATTATTTTCTTTTAATTGATATATTTTCCTAAGATCTCAAAAATTTCATATGATTAAGCCTTTAGGATATTCTTAGTTTTGATGTACTTTTAAACCATGGAGTCCTTCTTCCATTTTTTCTCCAACTAGTAGTGCTTAGTCTGTAGGTTAGTACACATTTGTTCTAGAACTCATTTCACCTGGCAATACACTTCATTCTTCTGTATTAGAACCCCTGTTTTCTGGATCCTGTGTTCATCACTTCAGTTTCCTTCTCTGTTTTGGTGGTACCATCCTGCATTGTTTTCCTCAGAAAAAGGAAAGAATAAATAAGAGGTAAATATGAGACTCCTAGCCTACTAGCTCTGTTCTCATTTGTGATTGATAGTTTGAGTAAAGAAAAAATGCTCATACTCTAGCTTTCTATAGTTTAAAGCTGCATCTCAATCAGAGTCTTGAAGAAGAATAAAAACAATGGTACTGGAACAATTGAGAATTCTAGCCCAGGGATGCACATAGGAAACTGGGAGATCCCCACATTCTTGCCTTACACCTATTACAGCAGCACCATCTCAGCTATCATAAGTGTTTACTACCATGGGACTAACTGAAATAAAAAGTCTCGACCATCCATTTGGGGTGATTTCATAAAAGTCAGTTTGTTCTTATTCAAGTTTCTGCATAATTTAACTTCCCAAAGGAAAACAAGACTAACAGAGAAGCGTTTAAAATTTGTGATTCTTGATTTCATAACTTTTCAAGGATTGCCTGGAAATCGAGAAGTAGAAGTTAAATATGTGGACTTTGGTAATACTGCAAAAATAACACTTAAAGATATGCGGAAAATAAAGGATGAGTTTTTGGAACCTCCAGAGAAGGTAATTCACCTGTTACAAACACTATAACTAGGATATTAACCCAGTATGAAATAGAAGATTTCTACATAGAAATGTCATGTTAATGACTATTTTTGTCTATAAGCAGTGCCTGATACAAGGACTATAGACAAAGTGTGCTACTTTAAAGATAAAATACTCTTTAAGAAATACTTTATGGGCGAGAAGGTAGAGAACTTGCCTAGCATGTACCAAGGCCCTGAGTTCAGTCCCAAGGTCTGTAGTAATAATAAAAGGTAGATATTGCCAATAAATACAAGCATTTAAAGATGTCTTTTAGTCTTACTTGTATGGAGCTTTCCTTTCATCAGTATGAGCTCATGTCGTATGCTAAGAGTTTGGTTTTTGACATATTGAGTTATAAAGCTCATCTCAGAAGTACTTCTATTGTTTAATTTCTGTGTAGACAACCAAAGATCTACAATAGAAAAAGAAACATGGAAGAACATGTAAAATACTTAACCATAATAATCTCGGTGGAGTAGGATAGGAAGGAGGCTTATTTCTAACTTACCTTCTCTTGTTATTTAAATTTTTTTTTTTTTAAAGATTTATTTACTTTATTTATGAGTACACTGTAGCTGTCTTCAGACACACCAGAAGAGGGCATCGAATCTCATTACGGATGGTTGTGAGCCACCATGTGGTTGCTGGGATTTGAACTCAGGACCTCTGGAAGAGCAGTCAGTGCTCTTAACCGCTGAGCCATCTCTCCAGCCCTCGTTATTTAAATTTTTACTATTGCCGTTTTTAAAGGATCTTTGTCACTTTAGTCTCTTTAAAAATACATTATATCTTATTTTTATTTTGCATGTGTGTGTGTGTGCACATACATAGACATGTCACAGTATTCACGTAGTCAAAGAGACAACTTGTGGAAATTGGTTTTCTCCTTCCATCATGTGGGTCCCAGGCATGGGACTCCAGTTTTCTGATTTGGAAGCATTTACCTTTACCTGTGTAGCTATCTTGCCAATCATAAAACGAAACTAGAAAATGCAGATGAGCAAACATATTCAGTGGGGCTGGAGAGATGACTCAATTATTAAGAGCACTGGCTGCTCTTTCAAGGACCCAAGTTTGATTGCTAGTGCTCACATGGTACCTCACAGCCATTTGTAACTCCCAGTTGCAGAGCATCTGGTGCCCTCCATAGTCTCTGTGGGCACCAGGAGTTCGGGAGTACATGTGATACACAAACATGCAGATAAATACTTACATGCATTGCACAAATAAATATTTTACAATATATTAAAGGTTTTAATCAGGCATGGTAACACATACCTTTAATCTCAGCATGCAAGAGGCAAAGGCAGACAGATCTCTGTGAGTTTAAGACCAGCCTGGTCTATATACTAAGTTTTGTATCAGCCGAGTTACATGGAAGACCCTGTCTCAAAAATCAAAACAAAAATATTCAGTGTTTTTAATTTATGTTCTTGTAGAATATATCATTCACAGTATTTTGCTTTGTTTTAAGACAGACCTTTACTGCCATATTCTGTAGCACTGGCTGGCCTGGAACTTGCCATGTAGACCAAGATGGCCTCAAACTCACAAGCGATTTGCCTGCCTCTGCTTCACAGGTTCTGGGATTAAAGCTGTAAGCTACCAGGTTTGGTTATCTTTCACATTCTTAGCAGTTATAGAATGAATATAAATTGTCCTGTAAGTCTGTGTATCTGTGATTTAAAATATATCATAAATGACTTTTAAATGAATCGTTATTATTCTTCTGTATGAATTGCCACAACTTCAAATTGCTAATTCCAATTACTTTTGTTTATGAAGTTATTTTATGAGTATTTCATGCATTTTATGATTCTAAATAGTTTGAATTAGAGAGTTAATTGATTTTGAGGGTTTTACTTGATTTGTTTGGGGACTCTCTTTCTTTAAAACTCTGGAGTTATAACCTAGGACCTGAAGCATGCTTTTCCAGTGCAGTACTAACCAAGCTATGTAAACATTGGCTCTCTACACTTACATAAAACTTTAAAATAATTAGAAATTAAGTTTATATTCTTAATGATGGAATTTTCTTTGATACAGGCCATCAAATGTAAACTGGCATATATTGAACCAAATAAAAGATCACAGTGGTCCAAAAAGGCTAAAGAAAAATTTGAAGAAAAGACTCAAGATAAATTTGTGACATGTTCTGTTATTAGTAAGATAATTTTATTTTTGTCTATTATTATTATCTAAATAAGATTAACGCTATATAATAATGATAATATCTTAGAGCAAATTCAGTGTACCTTGAGTAGTAACAATGAGAAATAACATCCACTGAGAATTAGGATTGGGGAATTTTTATCTCCTATAAGCCTTACAGACAAAAGCACACCAGACAAAAAAACATACCATTAAAGACTAAAGTCATCCTTACATCAGATATAATGGTTTGCACCTATAGTCTCTGCTACTTGGGAGGCTGAGCATCACTGGGGCCCAGGAATTTGAGGCCAGTCTCAACAGCATAGCCAGGCCCCACTTGAAACAATGAAACCATCAAGTCACCTTCACTGTGGCCCCTTGCAAACCTAAAGCCAGAAATTAGCTTGTCTGCATTTGCTTAGTCTAAAGTTTAGTCTTAGGCAAGTGAAAGGGAGACAGAACATGGTTGGTAAGTAGCTTTTGTTTGTTTGTTTGTGTGTTTGCTTGCTTGCTTGCTTGCTTGCTTGTTTGCCTGCCTGCTTGCTTGCTTGCTTGCTTGCTTCATTTGCCCCAAGTGAGTTCAGTTGTAGATTCTCTCCATATTTGGAGAAAAGTTATACCAGTTTTGGAAGTGCTCAGGTCTACAACCCTGGTTGACCACTAACCCACAGTTTTCTAACACATGTTCTGAAAATCAAAGGTTGATTGCCTGAGTCTGATTTCAATTGTTAGGATGGAAGTCTTTTTTTTTTTCTGGAAGCCTTATTAGAAAACCTTTATCTCCTTTACAGTAAGCACACATTCTGCTTCAAGATAGCAATGTGTTGTAGCACTTCCTTTACCAGGCCTTTCTTTTTCATAGCTTATTGGCTTTGAGGTCTCCAAGACTATAACAAATGGTGGAGCCATTCTAAATGAGCCCCTAAATCAACATACTGACAAAAACTACCAGCCAGGGTGATATATATACCTGCATTGGGCTGATATACAAATGCAAAAGAAATTTCTGTTGTGCTTAAGATAAACCCCTAAATTGTAAAGGCTTATTTGTTAAGGTGGCTAATCTTCCCTTAGTTCTGACTATTTATTCATCCTTTTTAGAGTAGAGGGAGAAGAGCAGGGCAAAGGACTGAGTCTTCCTTCAAAATTGTGTAAGAGGCTATACATTCTGAACAAATAGGCTGAAGCAGAAATTAGGAGAGAAAAATACAGCTTCTTTACAGTAGGTGAGCAAAGGCTAGGGGAACTAAGCCACCTTAGCATCTACCATTCCATTAGTTGGAAGACAGGCAGACAAGCCAGCTGGTTGCTATGAATCTAAATCATCACAGTAGTTGTTTTTAGGATAGCCTTTAAGAGAACTTTTGACATCCTATGACTGTTTATCCTCTTAGGATAAAACAGTGGAGGAGTTGGAAAGTCAGAATCTTTCTATGTGTTGATTAAGTTCACTGGCTGATGAGCTATTAGCACGTGCATTTGAAAGGAGGTAGAAAATACATCCCTCATACCTCTCTAAAGATTTTGACATAGGAAACATTAGGTCTGGAGAAGGTTGTAACTTGATGTAGTACAGATGTTAATAGTTCCTTTAAACATTTAGCTTGTCTGATTTTAAGAATGATGGGATATTTAGAATAGTATTATATTTGACTTGGGCATGAAAATGTAAATTATTCAAATATATCAGTGGGTGTGTTGACAGATTCAGAAAGACATGGACTCTGCCTTGTGTGGATGTATCAAAACACAACAAACAGAAAACAGTAGTTGTCATTCTTCAAAAAAAAAAAAGATAGCAATGTGTGTGAACTGCTTGCCTCACACTCAATTATAGGTATTCATTGTATCCAGTGTATGTCATTCCTCAACTTGAAGAATTCTGCGTCTCCAAACATATCTGGCCCTAAAGGTTGTCAGTAAGGAGATGGGAATCTTGAAACACACACACACACGTGTATATTTGTATGCAAATTTTATCTTTTCCAAATAACACCTGCAAGAGATTGGTTCAGTGAGTCTTAGTATACAAGATACATAGGCCATGTTTATTTAGAGAAGATTTATAGCTGCTTTTCAATCCTGTCACATTATTATTAGTTGAACCCAAATAGCATAAGAGAATTCTCCTGTTTATAGTGAAGTAAGAGAGCTGAGATGGACTACTGAAGGTTGAATAGCTTAAAAATGATACAGTGTCTATGGTAACTTTGTTGATACAATAAATTGTTCAAAAATATTAATTCAGTTGGAGAGTAATATAATTACAGAAATTGCATCATTGGACTGTAGAATTTTAACATCTGGCTTCTCTGAGATGAACAACAAAGTTCTCCTAGTCCTGGAACAAATTCCTCTGAGTTTGAAACAACTTTAATCTGGATAGCTGCTGCTCAACCTTTGTGTAGAAAACCTTTGCGTTTTAGCAGCTTTCTTCAGTACTACTCCATGGAAAATACAAGGCGTTTGTTTATCTTTATCACATGTGTTTATTAGCAGAGGGATAAGACACATGCATGGAGATCAGAGGAAAACTTACAAGAGTCCCTTCCATCATGTGAGTCCCTTACAAGAGGTTTCCTTCCATCATGTGAGTCCCAAGAATCAAACTCAGGTCATCAAGCTAGGCAGTAGGCAACTTGTCCTCTCTGACCCTACCCTCTAGCCATCTTGCAGGCCCTTGGATTTCTTTTTTGATTGCCCTTTCTTTCTCAGTTAATCATTTGTTAATACCAGTGATAGCCACCACTAATTATATCATAATTGTTAACTAAGATAATTTGATTTAAGGAATGCCAAAGGTCCTGCACACCCCACCGCACACCACTCCATTCTCATTTACTTGCGAGCTGATTAAATTGGGACTTTAGAATGACCACTGATGAGAATGGTAGCTTTCCATGAGTGTAGATTCCCAGCTCATAAAAAAGGAAACATGGAAGAAGTCTAGGATGGCAATAAAGAGTAACTATGGAATGTTAGTCCTGCAGCATTTAAAGAACTTTGTAAGAAGTAGGAGGGTCAACGTATCAAGGCTCACCACTGCTTAGCCATCTGTTCATAGATAATTTATGTGAGACATTGAACAGTAACCAAAAGTGGTATTTTATTTGTTGAAAAAGTTTTCTAATATGTATTCTTAAACTATATAATATGTTACTGCTGGCAACTGGTTACCTTTTTATTTAGAATTATCATTCCGATTGGCAGCTATCAGCTGCTGTTAATTTTGCAAAAGGTATAGTCATACTGATTCAGTATATATTTGAGGTGGTGTTTCTTACAGGCTGGAGAGATGGCTCAGAAGTTAAGAGATGGCTTTTCCTAAAGAAATGTTTTTATTTTTTCAGATACTTGTTAAGCAAGTTCCTTGCTATATACTACTATTAAGAAATAATTTTTTAAAAAAAGAAATAATTAACACCTACTTTGCTATAAAAAGTAGATACAAAAAAAGCAGTTTTCTCAAAGAAAAATTAGTTTGTCCTAAATAAACAAAAGTAACAGAAAAAAATACTAGTTATTTGAGAGTTCTAGATTTTTGTTTATTTTTAACTCTTTATTAGCCTTTAAAAAGCTATAAATCACTGGCCAAAGTTAATTTTCACTCACTTTTGTTCTTTTATTTTCCATAAAACAATATATGAAAATAAAATACCTCTTTTGAAAATATATTCATTTATATTTTATGACTCTAAAACTTTAAACTGCTTTTGGTTCATTATAGAAAGAATACCACATGATAACCTAAAATAAAATATATAGTACTCTATATGCCATCCACTTGGGTAATTATTGACAATCACTGTGGCTTCAGAATGCTGCTCTAACTCCTAGGGAAACTGTAACATTATTCAGCAAGAAATTTTACATATGGAAAAGTCATAAGTTGCTTTCAATTTTTAAAAAACAAATTTGCTGATATGTACAATTTGCAGCATATGTCTTTCTTTTCCCAAACTAGTCTTAATGGTTTTACAGAGATTCTGGAGAATAATGTGCTCTTGGTTGAGCTTTTTGATTCCCGAGCCCCTGGAACAAGTGCTGTTAGTATTAATGACCAGCTCGTGAAAGAAGGCCTAGCATCTTATGAAGCAGGGTAAGTAGTTGGTAGAGCATAATTTTAGTTCATGGATAGTGTTTTACTCACAAGAAGAACAAAAAATTTCCCTAGTCATGCATCAGAGAAAAGATGGTAAGGGGGATAGTTGGAGTCATTAGTTTAATGAGGAGTAAAGTATCCTTCTTTTCATTCTTAGTTAGGACACTGAAAATCAAGGTAAGGGTTTCCTGCCCAGAGGTAGTGTCACAAGCCTTTAATCCCAGCACTGGGGGTGGGGGTGAAGTGGAAATGCATACATACACTTGTGTACATGTGTGCAGGTAGACATACATGTGTATGTGTGGAAGCCAGAGATCAAATACAGGTGTCATTCCTTTGGAACCATGCAATTTTTTTATGAGACATTTTCTTTCTACCTGAGGCTCACATATTATAATAGGCTAACTGGCCACTGAGACACAACGATCCTTCTGTCTCTGTTTCCACAGTACATACACGGGCTACTAGATCCAGTTTTTGGTTTTGGGGGGTGGGCTTGTTGTTGTTGTTGTTTGGATGCTGGGAATCAAACTGAGGTCCTCATGCTTACTTGACAAACACTTTACCAACTGAGCTATCTCTTTAGCCCCAAAGTTAGGATTTCTTTTTTTTTAATTGGATATTTTATTTATTTACAATGCCATTCCCTTTCCCCATTTCCCCTCCCTAGAACCCCCTATCACATCCCCTCGCCTCCTTTACGCTTTTATACCATTTTAATTATGTGCATTTATTAAGGTCAGTTCTAGGTTGAGGGTTTAACAATACAAGAGATGCAAATAGTCAAGGAACAAGCAAGACAATAAACACAAATAGTCAAAG
This sequence comes from Grammomys surdaster, assembly GCF_004785775.1. Taxonomy (NCBI): domain Eukaryota; kingdom Metazoa; phylum Chordata; class Mammalia; order Rodentia; family Muridae; genus Grammomys; species Grammomys surdaster. Next base: position 513,406 of record NW_021620469.1, on the reverse strand, counting down.
AAAAAGCATAATTAAACCCAATTATGTGAACACTCCCATGATAACTGTTTCTAAGGACTGACCAAAGTATCTGAACCTACTTTCCTGTCCTAGCCCAAGGTCATTTTCATGTCTCAAGCCTACTTCCTTGTTCTAGCCTAAAATTTAGAATCCTGCCTGAAGTTACTTCTTTGTTCTAGCCTAAGATTTAGATTCCTACTTGAAATTATTTCTTTGTTCTAGCTTAATGTCCGATTCCTGCCTGAAGCCTACTTCCTTGTCCTTGGCCAATGTCATATTCCTGCCAAGCAGCCCCAAAGGCTCTCCACCTCTCCCCCTTTTTTATTTCATTAATAAGACTGAGCCTGTCTTAGGTCATTCTGACAAGAATGTCTTCCTTAACCATCATGGAATATGCATTATCAAAAGCAATGCATTTCTGTCTTAGGTTGGTAAGGCTCTGTGCAGAATCTTACCCGTCCTTGGCTTACCACCCTGTTAATTTAATAGCTCTGTCTGGGGGTCCATTTTCAGGTTCAAGCCATGTACTTTGGCTGCCAACATGTTGATGTTGTTAAAGACAAGCTTTAACAAGATGGGCAGGAATAAAAGTATTCCCAGTACAAAAAGGAATCAAGCTATGTTTGCCATTTTTGAAGCTTGAACAAAATAGAAATACTGACCTCAGGCCATGGGTAATTTTATCTGCAGTATCTACCTCATCAACACTCATGAGGCAGCATTCTTGAAATTCATAAGCTCTCTATGAAGATGCGTAGATAATTAAGTGAATTTTGAGAAACATGTAATCATATACCTTCAAGTTGTGCTGTGACCTTAGCCTACATGCCACACCACATACACACAAACTAAATGTAAACTATAATTGCAAGCCATTATCTATGGTGAGTATAGATAAAGTCTAGAGATAAAAAGGAAATTATCATAAACTGTGGTTAAAAAAAAACCTAAGATCTTCTAAGATCAGGAATAAAAAACTAAGTCAATTTCAGCATTTCTGTTCAGCAGAATACTGGAGTCATAACAAAGCACTTAAATAAGAACAAGACAAACATCCAACATGGACAAGAAGTATATAAAATTATTATTGTTCATAGGTAATTTGATCTTATATGTAAAAACATTTATAGGTTCACAAGCTGTTATAACTAATAAAGTTAAAAATCAGTGAGATATGAGGCAAACATGTTATGGTTTCCAAATGAGTTGCCCTCCAAAGGCTCATGGGTTGAAGGCACACTTCTCAACAGTCAGTGCAATAATTCAGAGTTGTTTGACTATGGGAGCTTTAACACAGTCAATGAATTGATCCAGTGATAGATTCATATTTAATGGTGTTATTGGGAAAAAATGTAAACTTTTGGAGGTTAGAACTAACTGGAGGATGAAGGTCACAAGATATAACTGTGGGGGCTATATTTTGGCCCAGGGTCTTCTCTGTCTCACTCTTTCCTAGCCACCTTGAGGTAAGCAGCCTCCACCACACATTCCTTCCATCATGGTATTCAGCCTCATCTCAGACCCAAACAGTGGATCTCATCAACGTTTTTACTAAAACCTCCATAAACAGATCTTTCCTCCTTAGCTGTTTCTTCCAACTATCTACCACAGTGATAAAAAGTCTAACAACAACAACAACAAAAATCAGCTCCATTTATGCAATAATGAGCATTTTACAAAGAAAGGGGTGAATGTAGTTCCATTTACTGTATCACCAAGAGTAACATGCATTAAGAATTAACCACAATGGGGCTGAAGTCATGGCTCAGCAGCAGAGAGCACTGGCAGCTCTTCCAGAGGACCCCAGGTTAATTCTCAGCACCCAGATGGTGCTCACAATCTGCAACTCCAGTTCCAAGGGATCCATCACTCTACTTTGGCCCTTGCAGGAGCTTTATGCACATGGTCCACAGACATTGCCAGGCAAAACATCCAAATACATAATTGACCAAAGAGGAAAAAACTTATACAGTACAAATCAGAAAAGTTTTCTGAATGATATTAAAGAAGACAACTCATCCCATGTTTATGGATTAGAACACCTGATGTAGTCAGTACTACCCCAAGTGAGCAAGAGATTATTATCTCTATCCAAATCCTAATGACATTTTTTTTGCAGAAATAGAAAAATCCCGTCTAAAATTCATATGAAAATTTGTACTAGAACAGTCCTGAAGAATCTAATGGGCATGTACATCCTGATTTCAAATCTTACTACAACACTACAGTAATCAAAACAGTATGATACTAGCAAATATATGAAAAAATAATACATAACTTTGGTACTCAGAAGAGGTGATATGGGTGACATAAATGGGATTAGTAACATATAGGTGAGAAACAAGAAAAGATGAAGTCATATCATTAGTCCCTCGGTGAAGATGAAACCCTGTGGGTTATCATGTATGGGGTAGAGATGTGATCATGAGCCTGAGGCAAGTAAAACTAGAAGCAGATAATACTTCAAAGAGTAGTTGTATTGAGTTCAGGTGAAAACTATCCATTAGATTTAGGAAAAAAAGAAAAACAACCAAACCAAACAAAAAAAAAAAACAAAGCAACAACAAAAAAAACTGTCAGTGATCTTTGAACTAGATCTCAGCTTATTGTGAAAGGTTTTTTTTCTTCATTTAGTTGTCTGAGGTTAGACATAAAATATTTAAGTTGTTTTGCTTAATGCATTCTAATGGTAATTACTTTCCTGTTGACCAACTGATAAATTTTACTGATTGATACTCTGTAGCCAAAGGTTAGTAAACTCTGAGTTGTCTTTGTGAGTACAGAGTAACCATGGGAAGAGTTGAAGTCATAAGTAAGGTTAGTAAGCTTATCTATTTTTAAAGTAGAAAGTTTGGATTTAGCTTTTCTTTTGTGTGCTTGCTTTGGTGTTAGCTAAGTAGCCTTTTAAAAGAAAAAATCAACTGTATTAATTGCTATTGATATCAAAGTTAGGGATCAGAAAATCATAGGTGAAATGTGTTCATAAGCCAGTATTAATATTTTACTGACTATTCTTTTTTCCAACTTCTGTTATTTTTAGATATACCCTCAAAGATAATTCTAAAAAGCATCTTGAAGTATGGGATCCTTCTCCAGAAGAAATTATTTCAAGTGAAATAAACAACTTAAGTCCTCTATCTGTAAAATCTCTACCCAATGAGAATTTCCAGTCATTGTATAACAAGGAGCTGCCTGTGAACATATGTAATGTAATATCTCCTGAGAAGATTTATGTTCAATGGTTATTAACAGAAAACTTACTTAATAGGTATAATATATAATGAAAGCAATTGCCTCGTGGGGGTTTTGGGGTTTTTTTGTTTGTTTTGTTTTTGTTTTTGTTGTTTTGTTTTGTTTTGTTTTGGGTATTCTTTGCTTCAAATAGCTAGCTAGATTCCATAGGGTTTAGTTTTGAAAGCCAAGAGATTATTTTAACTAAATTGTCTCTAAACTCTTTTTTAAAAGCATAACATCTCTTTTTTAGCTGTTTTCACAATACTAGAATTTATGCCACGACTACTTTAAAAGCACCTTACTCCCTGTCAGCCTGTATTTAGTGATGAGGATTGCAGTAATACGTAGGTAATTCTTGGCTGACATAGGGCTTACATTAAAGAGAGATGATGAATAAATAAAACTTAATGTGGGTGTGATGACAAAAGAATAATAAAAAAAAAGTAAAGCAGTTGAGGAGAATGGTTTTAAGATGGTCAAAGACGACCTCACAGAGACGATGGCTTTTCAGATGTGTCCTGAGCTGGCGGCACTCAGGGGGCAGAGACAGGCAGATCTCTATGACTTCAGAGTCAGCATGTTCTTCATAGTGAGTTCTAGGTCAATCATAGCTACATAGAGAGAGCCTGTCTCGAATGGATGGATGGATGGATGGATGGATGGATGGATGGATGGATGGATG
>NW_021620469.1:476493-509480 GCF_004785775.1 Grammomys surdaster | reverse complement strand
ATGGATGGATGGATGGATGGATGGATGGATGGATGGATGGATGGATGGATGGATGGATAAGGCAAGGTAAGGTAGACTGACAGGTAGATAGGTCGACAGACAGGAAGGAAGGGAGGGAAGGAGGGAGGGAGGGAGAGAGAGAGGAAAAGAGAGAGAGAAAGAGAGAGAGAGAGCGCTGAGCTGTACAGAATGGCATATACCTATGCAAAAGCTCACATCCTAAACTGCTGTCACATGTGTCCTGAAGGAGACAGGCAAGCATCAGAGTTGTGTCTAAGGAACCTTTATCTCAAGCATAAGGAAGAACTAACTAGTTCAAAGGTTTGGAAATGCTTTATACATTTAAAGAGCATTGCATTCAAATTCGCCAGAGTGAAATGACCAAAGGTTTTAATAGAAAATGATCTGCTGAGAGAATTATATAAGAAGTTATTTTTAAATTAAAATGCTTTTGTCTCTATAGTTTAGAAGAGAAGATGGTAGCTGCTTATGAGCACTCAGAATGGAAGCCTATTAAGTGGGAATGTGATATGCACTGCGCTGTTAAGGTCCCAGCTAAAAATCAGTGGCGAAGAGGCCAGATCATCAGAGTGGTTACAGACACATTGGTAGAGGTAAATGCAGAATTAAAATGTAATCCTGAAAGTACATTTTTTCATTTGTTCTGTAATTACTTAGTTCAATTTTTACTATGTTTTTCAATTTGAAAAAAATTGATGACATTTTCCCTAAACTTGGATTTACTGCTCTCATAGGTCTTGCTGTATGATGTCGGTGTTGAACTAGTAGTGAATATTCACTACTTAAGAGAACTCCAAGAAAATCTAAAGACAATGGGAAGGTTATCTTTGGAATGTTCACTTGTTGATATAAGGTAATTTTTGGCTAAGTAAATTAATTTTCTCATTGTATATTACCATTTTAAATATTTTAGCATGGTTTCTTGTCAGTTTTTTTTATTATTATTAATCATTCAATTCATTTACATTTCAAATGATACCCTACTTCCCAGTTACCCCTCCACAAACCCCCCATCCTACATCCACCCTCTCCCCTCCACACACACCTTCATGAGGGTGCTCCCCTACCCATCCATCCTCTGCCACCCGTTCCAGCATCCCTCATCGCTAGGGCATCAAACCTCCACAGGACCAAAGGCCTCCCTTTCCTTCAGGCAAGGCTGACATATGTATCTGGAGTCATGGATCCCTCTCTGTACACTCCTTGGTTGGTGATCTAGTCTCTGGGAGCACTGGGTGGTCCGGCCAGCCAATGTTGTTCTTCCTGTAGGGTTGCAATCCCCTCAGCTCCTCCAGTCCTTCTGCCAGCTCCTCCACTGGGGTCCCTGAGCTCAATCTGATAGTTGATTCCAAGCAACCACATCTGGATTGGTCAGTTGCTGGCCAGACCTCCTGAGGAGCAGCCACACCAGGTTCCTGTCAGCAAGTGCCTCTTGACCACAGCAACAGTATAGGGCTTGGTGTCTTGCCAGGTGGAGCAGTCCCCGGATGGCCCTTCCTTCAGTCTCCAGTCCATTTTTTTGTCCTCTTTCATATGTGTTCTTTTGTGACTGGGTTATTTTACTCAGGATGATATTTTTGAGTTCCATTCATTTGCCTGTGAATTTCATGAAGTCATTGTTTTTAGACTCCAGAGAACCAAATAACCCTAATAAAATGTGGAGTACAGAACTAAACAGAGAATTTTCAGCTGAGGAATCTCGAATGACTGAGAAGCACTTAAAGAAATGTTCAACATCCTTAATCATCAGGGAAATGCAAATCAAAATGAGCCTGAGATTTTACCTCAATCAGAATGGCTAAGATCAAAAATACAGATGACAGCAGATGCTAGCAAGGATGTAGAGAAAGAGTAACACTCTTCCATTGCTGGTGGTACTGCAAGCTGGTAAAATCACTTTGGAAATCAGTCTGTTCCTGAGAAAATTGGAAATAGTTCTACCTGAAGACCCAGCTATACCATTACTGGGCATATACCCAAAAACTGTTACAACATATAACAAGGATACATGCTCCACTATGTTCATAACAGCCTTAGTTATAATAGCCAGAAACTGAAAATAACCCAGATATCCCTCAACAGAAGAATGGATACAGAAAATGTGGCACATTTTGACAATGGAGTCTTGTCAGCTTTAATTAATACATTCTGAAACTTTCATAAAATTTTATTAAGGATTTTTGGGGGTGAGGGGGACATTGTTGAGACAAGATCCTTTGATGTTGTCCTAGAACTTGCTATGCAAACCAGGCTGGCCTCAAACTCACAGAGATCTACCTGGTATGTGCTACCATGCCTGGCTTCATTAAGGATCTCAAGAGGAAATAAATGTTTGATCCTATAAATTTAGTAGCATTAAAGAAACAGAGGCTAAATAGATTTTAAACTGTTAAGAATAAAAAGCTTTGAGGAAAACTAAAGGCAGATGGAAATATGTTTTATAAGTTTCCAATTATATGAAAGACCAATAGAAAATAGAATCTGAAAACTTAAAAATCTACTGGGTATGATGGTCATAACTGCAATTCTTTTTTTTTCTGGATTAACAATTTTTTTAAAGATAGTTTTGTTTTTGGATATTTTATTTACATTTCAGGTGTTCTCCCCTTACCCCATTTCCCCCTCCCACCCAGGAACTCCCTATCCCATCCCCCCTCCTCCTGCTTCTATAAGGATGTGCCCCCACCTACCCCCCCACTCCCACCTCCCCACCCTCGAATTCCCCCCCACACAGCATCCAGCCCTTTTTTTTTTTTCATACCTGTAATTCTAACACTCAGGAGGCTGAAGCAAGAGATCATAAACTTAAAAATCAGCCTAAGCTACATAGTGAGATGGGTCCAAAAAGAGGAAGAGGAGGAGGGGGAAGAAAGGGGAAGAAGAAGGAAGAAGAGGAAGAAAATGAGAAGGAGGAAGAGGAAGGTTGGGGTTAGTTCAGTGTTAAGATTATTAGCAAAAAAGCAGGGTTTGAAAAGAGATGACAGATCCCAAACCCCACCCCCAAATGATAAGGTATAAGAAATATGGACTAAATCTAGAAAAGCACAAAAGCACATTGACTGTTGAGATGGCTCAGTGGGTAGGGCGCTTGACCACTGTGCATAGTGAGTTTAGTCTCCTGGACCCACATGCTGGGAAGAGAGCCAACTCCCCAAGTTCCCTCTGACCTCCACATTTGCATTATTTGTATATGTACACACATATACACAGATTATAATTTCAAAAAGAGAGCTAAGAATAATTTTAATTTTGAAAAAAATCCAAAGGATTCCAAAGAAAAAGCTCTCTACTCCAAGAATCAGTGTAAGTTTAGCAGACATTCAAGGAAAAAGCTAATAGCAGTGCAACAAAACAAATACTAAAGCTGCAATTCATGAACATACATGAAGACTGGTCAGAACTGTGTGTTGAGACTATATGGCTTATCCAGGAAAATCAATCAGAATACTTAACTCCCAGAGATAACGCAGTAAAATTGGTTTTCAAAAGAAAGAAGAGCCTAAGTCATCGCTAAGAGCTTTATAACGAAAAAAATTAAGTGACATATATAAATATTTAAAGATGATGGACGCTATGGATTTTATATCCAGCCAAACTTGAGTATAGCTATAGGACAGAGAATACAGAGATAAAAGATATATGATATATGAAAAGTAATATAGATATATGTGTGTATGTATCTATCTGTCTGAGGCCCAAGTAGAAAAGAGGTAAAGGCTATGAAAATAGGAAACAAAACTGTGAAAATAACATAAGTCCATGTTCACATTTGTTTTCAACTATAGAGGGTACAAGCTGTGCAAGTGATTACATTATTTCTCAATATTTTAATATTCCATGGTACTTGTTGTAATAAAATAGTTACTGTTTTTGCTTCAGGCCAACTGGTGGAAGTGACAAGTGGACAGCAACAGCATGTGACTGTCTTTCATTGTACCTCACTGGAGCTATAGCAACCATCATCTTACAGGTAGGTAGCAGGAGTGCTGTTTTTGTCACCTTGACACAAGCTAGAGTCAGCTGCAAGGTGGTGGAAACCTCAATTGAGAAAAGGACATCTTTTTAATTAGTGACTGATAGAGGAGAGCCCAGCCTCTTATGGTGGTGCCATCCCTGGGGTGGTGGTCCTGGGTTTTTAATCAGAAAGCAGGTTGAGCAAGCCATTTTGAGCAAGCCAGTAAAGCAGCACCCCTGCATCAGCTCCTGCCTCCATGTTTCTGCCCTGCTTGAGTTCCTATCCTGACTTCTTTGAAGATGGACAGTGACATGAAAACATAAGCCAAAAGAGCCTTTTCCTCCCTAAGTTGCTTTGGTTGTGGCATTTCATCACAGCAATAACTGTAACTAAGATACAGGGTAAAACAGTTACAACAGATTCATATTTATTATTTTATTGATGTTTTCATCTATTCTAAGTTTATTTTCTTGTTAAGAAAATAACAGCAAGGTATTTGGAATATACTTCCCAACTGTGTTGGTCTTATGTCTAGGTATTATACATATGATACTTTGTAGTATGGTGGCATAGAGCAGTCATCCCAGATCTCGGGAGGTAGGAGGAAGGTCAGGGTTAAAGGCCTATCAAGGCATGTTGTACACTACACTAATCCCAGCAGTTGGAATGTAGAGGAATCTCTCAGAGCTGAAGGACAGCCTAACCTACACAGCAAGTTAGGAAGCAGTTAGGGCTACATAGTAAGACTCTGTCTTAGTTAAGCATTAATAGATAGGTATAAATAAATAAGTAAATGATGTATGTGTGTCTGTGTCACACTTAAAGAGACACAAACCAAACGTGGGAACACAAACCATGACTCATGTGTAGAGGTCAGAGTACAACTTACAGTAATTGGTCCTTTTACCTTTGTGGGCTCAGGGTATTGAACTCAGGTCATCAGGTTTGTCAGCAAACAGCTTTACCTGTTCAGCAAGCTTGCCCATTCAGAAAAGCTAAAATAAGTAAATGAGTAAACAGATGTTCGACAGTATTCATATCGCTGAAGCAAAGTATTTCTAAAATCACATGCTTGAGTTGAAAATGTTTGTTAAAATATAACATATAAGCTAAACTGTCTTACTAGTCTTTAGAAAACTACGTTTCTCGTAAAGTCAGAAGGAACTGATGAAACGAGCGGGTTTGTAGATGTGGATTTGGGAAGCATGTCTTCATAAGAAGGTGTTCTACTTTCCTGTTTGTTTTATTTCATTCAATTTCTTATGTAACTCACTTCTACGTTACCCTTTTAATGTACACTTTCTTCACTTTCATAACTTCTCATGTGAAATAATGTTTTATACTAGATTCTTTTATGTGCTGTAGGGAAGTAAAGCACACACTGGAAACTCAGCAAAGTTGAAGGGAACAGAGAAGCGTGCTAACTGCTAATGCTTCCTCTTACCTCAGTCGAGAAGGGGTAACTTTTTTTTTTTTTCAGTTTACTTGGTTGTGGGTTTTGATATCATGTGAGAGTTTTATAATTTGTCTTGTTCTTGGTCTATTTCACCCTGGTAGTAAGACCTCCATAATTCATCACCAAAACAAACCTGAGAAGTGAAACGAATTAAAAAGATTATAGTGTCAGTACTGACTCTCTCTTCCATGCTGTTTCCCTTCTATATTTAGATATCAAAATGTTATCTGAGTTTTTTTCTTGCATAGAAAATGTAGGAGAAATTATTTTGAAAAATATTGCTTTTAAGATTTCACTTTTATCTCATACTTCAGGAAAACAACACAACGTGGCCATTACCTGTGAAAATTTTCTGCAGAGATGAAAAAGGAGAACGTGTTGATGTTTCTAAATATTTGATTAAAAAAGGTTTGGCTTTGAGAGAAAGAAGGTACAGACTTTTGAATAACTTATCAACATTAATTTCTGATGATGCTTCATAATTGCTTCTGTGGGTATTTTCAAACCTGAGCTGCAATATTTGCCCTTAAAGATGATATATAGTCTAACTCCTAAAGATCCACCTCAGAAATAGAATGCTTGTTTTGTTTTTTATTCATGTCAGTCAGCTCTTACATACTGAAAACTGGCTTATAACATACTGGTTTTCAAGGATGTGTGTGTGCTTCTTAAGAGAGAACAATGTTATTGGGATATTGATTAGCTAGATTTATGAATGTATTAATCCCAGGAGGATGACTTATAGATAAGATGGAAGAAAGGCAGAGATGGGAGGGAACCAAAAGAGGGTGTATTCCATCTTCTTGTCCTTATAGAGATTCTCCACATGGAACATGGCATCAGATTCATGATGGTGGAGACCCACAATTTTGGAAGATTATGTTGTGGAACCAAGAGAAAAGCTTTTATCAATTGTCTCCCACAGCCATACTGGTTCCAGCTGGTTTGGGTAGATTTATCTTTGCTATTTGAATGGTTGTTGTTAAGGAGCTTGGGTTGTGGTGAAAGAAAAGAGATGGCTATTGTGGACATCATAGCAGGAGAATTTGAAGAAGGGAGAGAAAAAGAGAAAGGAGAGGTACGGTAGAGAACCTTGAGAGTCTTTGCTTTTAACAATTTTCCCCACGGAGCGGAGGGCCTTTGACATAGCTCAAAGCCAGTTCCAGGGGTGAGCATCAGTTGTTTGTCTGACATGAAAGAGATAAGAAGCACATTTGTTTTGTGAACATTTTTAGCCTTTTGCTGATATGAAAAAAGAAACAAATGATTTTATAAGGAAAAAAGTAAAGGAGGAGACTCAAACGCTAGTCTTAGGATCAGAGGCTAGTGTCTGGGTTCACACATCAGGAGGGCATCATCTATACAAGTCTGTGTTGAAGAACTGTCTGAATGAATGGAGTCAGTTGGTAACTAGAGAGTAGCCTAGAAATAGAAGACATAATAGCTATTTAAGAAATAATCACAAGTATAGATCCAGAGGTCTGTGAAGAGTTTTAAAATTAGTTTTAAATAGAATTTGTTATTAAGGAATGAGGTAAATGAAAAATTAATGATAGAACTCTGAAAGATTTGTTTTATGATATTTAAAATAGGTTATATGGAAAAGGCGTTAGAGTGGATAATGAATTTGTTATAGATGACCTCAAAATTCATTTCTATTTTTGGTGGTGGTGGGGTCAGGGCTTTATTAATAAGAGTATTGACTCACTATATAGGTCATATTAGCCTTGAACTCACAAAACATCAACCTGTCTGTACCTCCTGAATGCTAAGATTAAAAGCTTATCCCACCAAAGTTAATTGCTTTAATTTAATTTAATTTAATTTAATTGTGAGGTTTAAAAATATTAAGCCACAAACAGAGAAAGGTAATAGCCTGACTACTTAAAAGGCTTAAAATAGCCCAAAAAATAATTTTGTCTTTGAATCTATAACATTCTAACTCTCCAAACTCCATGGTTGAAATTTTAATACAATGTGCAGCTGGTTGAAGTTTCAACAGAGATGTAGCTTCCTTTTGGCACCCCAGCTTATAAGTTCTTTTATGAGCCATGTGACCTGCCTTTGTATGTGGTGGTATGTTTCCTGCCCCAAGTGCCTTGGAGCTTATTCCTAGGTCTGATGAAGATGAGACTGAGGTGTCAGGAAAGTAGATCTTCAGGAGAAAAAATATTATCAAATTATTATCAAAGAAAAGAGAAAATCAATATTTATAGAATGAATTTTTTGTATGATGCTCAGACACAAAATCCAAACAGTTGTAAATAAACCTTAGTCATTTTCCTGTGCAGGACTCTTAGTCCAAGAAACAGGATGCCAAGGCTGCTTTTCCTAGAAGTTCTAGCAGATTAATAATCCAAAAACTTATTATAAAGCCCTGGATATCACAAGAGAGATTTTTATACACGTTTGGCTCCTTTGTCTTTTGTGTATGGCTCCATACATTCTGATTGGGGGTTTAAACTATTAGGTCATAATGGCTTGAATAAGAAGGGAGAGGGAGGAAAGGGCAAGGAGGATAGCTCAGACTGCACATTCACCAGAATACTGGCCAACCCTTGTGACCATTTCCTGTTTTTCTTTCTCTTAGGGCCTCCTCCTCCTACCACATTCCCAAGTAGTCATCTTGATTCAACAGTCATTTAAGCCAGAGTTTGTCAATGTTACCATGGAAAAAACAAAAAACAATTAATAATTAAATATGTATTAAATTTTTCCTATTGGTTTCTTGTGTGAGTCAGGGACGCTAATGATTTTTAACTCCTTTATGTTTTTAACAATATGTTAGAGGTGTTTTTAAATTTTATTTTATCATTCTGTTTGTATGAGTATTTTGCCTGGCACCTACAGAGGCCAGAAGAGGGTATCCAATCTTCTGGAATTGGAGTTACAGATAGTTGTGAGCCACCATGGGGTTCTGGGAACTGAACCCAGGTCCTCTTCAAGAGCAGCCAGTGCTCTCTTAATTGCTGAGCCATCTCTTCAGCCCAAGATTGATTTAAAAACAAATGAAAAAGAGAGTTTAAATCTTGGACTGGAGAGATGACTCAGTAGTTAAGAGTACAGGCTTCTCTTAAAGAGGACCTGGGTTCAGTTCCCAGATCCCACATGGTATCTCACAGTCATTTCCAACTCTAATTGCAGAAGATCAGATGCAGCACACACAGTTTGTCTTCTAGGCTCCAACTGGCTCCATTCCATCACTGCCACTTTTCATGATGGTCATCTCATGGTACTGGCATCTCCAAAACTTATGTGGTCTTCTGCTGCAGTAGGGCCACACTTTCACCAATAGCCTCTCCTGAGCTAGCTGCCTTCTTGGTGTCAAGCCTCAACTTCTCTGTATAACCCCTTTGATCCTGAACCTTCAACTGCCCCTGAGGCTGAATCATCACCAATGACTTCTATGGCCTCTCTTAGTGCCAAGCCACAGCTGCTCTCCATGACCCCTTCATGCCATCCAAACCGGTACCACCTGGGTGACTCTTACACTACCAAGTTCAGCTGCCGGTGTAAGGTATAACTTTGACCACCTCTGGAACATAGCTTTGTTGAGCTTTCAGGAAAAACTCATATTTCACCTCAAGGTTGCTGGTCTCATTTTAATCACTGATAATTTCTCAGATCCAGCAGACCAGTATCAAGTATCCCAGCAAAGCAAAGATTTCACTAGTAGTTCTAAAATCTTGTTAATCAGAACCACAGAATCTTAATTCAAACTAATAAATGGCCCCAAAAGAGCCACTAAACTTCCCTCTGAAACTTCACAAGCTGGGCCTCAGTCTTCTGTATAGCCCTCAACATTTTATCTTCCAAGCTCCTATAGAAAGGCTCACCAAGTATTGAAGACTCAGTGGCTTTTCTTGCAAAAAGTTACTAAGTCCTTTCACATTCCTCCCCAAAACAACATGTTCATGTTCATGTCTGTCACACCAATATCCCATTATCCTGCTACCACCTTGTCTTAGTTAGGGTTTCTGTTGCTGCGATGAAACACTATAAACAAAAGGCAAGTTGGGGAGGAAATGGTTTATTGGAATTGTTTCACATCATTGTCCATCATGATGGAAGTCAGGACAGGAACTCAAGCAGGACAGGGACCTGGGAGCAGGAGCTGATACAGAGACCATGAGGGTGCTGCTTACTGACTTGCTTCCCATGGCTTGCTCAGTCTGCTATTTATAGAACCCAGGACTTCCTGCCCAGAGATAGCACCACCCACAATGGTTTGGACCTTCCCACATCAATAACTAATTAAGAAAATGCTCTACAGCTGAATATTATGGAGGCATTTTCTTACTTGAGGTTCCATCCTCTCAGATGACTCTAGCTTGTTTCAAGATGATAGAAAACTCTCCAGCACATCGTCAGAGATAATGAAGCAGGTTGTTCTAAAGAGGTTGATACCAGAGCTGACATGGGAAGCATGGTCTGCACTCCAGAGAGTGAACTAAAAGTTGTGTGCTGCCATCTTGATCCTCCAAGCCATTTTCCTCTTTTCCTTTCTCCCTGCTACTGTCTAGCATGGCAGACTCAAGTACATCCTGGACTAGATCAAATGTTTTAGTTAAATGTTAACACATATTTGAATGATTTTTTTCATATTGTTTTCTATACAATGTTATATTTGCTCCCATTTAGATATGTTCTTTTTTGGGTGTTACAGAGTTAGTAAATCAAGTAACAGCCATTCACCTGAGAACTCTCTGGAAATACCCCTGGAGCAAGGAGATTCAGTAGTTACTAAGTGTTTTAAAATTAACTTTGATACTAACAAGAAAATTGCTGAAAAAGTCAATGAACACAAAGTACCTGATTCTAAGGAAAAAAATTCAGAAAGCAGAACCACTGGATGCTACAAACCACCAGCTATTCCTAACACGAGTTCATTTGAGGGAATAGTGAGCTGCATTGGTGACGATGGAACTATATTTGTAGTGCCTAAATTATCAGGTAAGGTCCATTCTGTTATTAATCTTTCTTCAGTGACTCTGGGCCTAGCAGCTCAAGTTTTCTATGGTAGACACACCAGGAAATCTTGGCAGGATTTAACCTCTCTGAACCTCATTTTCAGGGACTCGTTAGGGGGACTAGATGATTTCACCCAGAACATGTAGAATGCTTTTAATAATCCTAGATAAGCGATTTAAGGGCTTTTTTAGTTATTTTAAATGATAAATTATTTCTGCATACTGTTACCAGAGCTCCCCAGCCAGAGGCTTGTCTATGGGGCTCATGCTTTCTACATTATGGAGAAATCAGAGCCTAACTAGATGGCTAAGCGGTTAAGAGTACATACTTCTCTTTCAGAAGCCCCAAGTTCAGACTCCAGCACCCAGCATGGGTGGCTCAAAACCTGTAACCACAGCTCCAGAATATCCAGCATTGTTTTCTGACCTTCTTGGGTATCTGCACTCAATGCACATAGATATGCTTGCATAGATATGCTTGCATACATATAATTAAAAATAAAAATAAATCTTAAAAAAGGAGTGAAGGAACAAGCTAGAAAATGGCTGAGTAGTTAAGGACAAGCAGTTTTATGTGGTAGTCATCAGGGTAGGGATCTTTGTGCTAAGGCAGACTGTTCCAGGACTAGATGCACTTTGCCCTATCATTTGACTGTCAGGTGCAGAGATGGGAAGTGGCAGCTCCTGATGGACAGAAATAGGAATTACAAGGCTTCTGTGGAAGGCTGAGATTAGGTTTCTGTTTACTTGATAAGAATCCTGTTTACCCAGTAAGAATCTTCCTGGATTGGGCTAGGGCCCTCATGTTAGGACATTGGATATTGCCATTTTGAGGCCTGCTTTGTAACTACAAGAGGCTGAACTTAAAGATGAACTTCAAAGAGCATATTAAGGGAAAGCTTCCACTCTACAGCCTGTCAGAGTGGACGCAGGAGTGTGTGTGTGCGCGTGTGTGCGTGCGTGCGTGCGTGCGTGCGAGAGAGAGAGAGAAGGGGGGGGAGGCGGAGAGGGGAGAGGGAGAGATGTGTTTATGCATAAATGTACAAACATGTCAGATCCCCTGAAGCTGAAGTTACATATGTTTGCAGAACCTCTGGCTTGTCACATGGGTGCTGAAAATGAACTCTGATCCTCATGATTGCTCAGCAAACATTCTTAACCACTGAGCCATCTCTCTAGCCACGTAAATTTTCTTTTAGAATCTCTTTTAGAAGAACATCCTTATCAAAATCCATGTAGTCAATACAAAATTTTGCAACAACTTCTATAATAAAATTTAATTAATGTTGCCTTATATTAAGAAAAAACTTATATTTTGAATAAACTGTATTGTTTTAAATGCTTATTTTCTAACATTTTTGACAATCAGAAATCATAGTGTTGTAGTCAAAACATTTAAATGTTTTATGAAACTTAGTTGACTCAAATATGTAAGACTTTATTGGGTTTTTTTTTTAATTATAAGTATGTATGAGGGCATCTTTATGCCACAGTATACATATGAAGGGCAAAGGACAGTGTTGAGGGGTGGGTTTACTGTGGGACCTGGGGATCAAACTCAGGTTGTCAGGTTTGCATAGCAAACACTTTTACCCACTTAGCCATCTTTCTTGCAATCATCCATTTCAAGAAAAAAATCACTTCACTTTTTTTTCTTTTTAAATATTACTGTATTTATGTGTATGTGTCTGCCATGTGTGTGCTAGTACCAAAGGAAGAGTGTGTTGGAGCCCCTGAAGTTTGAGACACTAATACTTATAAGCTACCAATCTGAGTGCTAGATCCTTTGGAAGAGCATCAAGCACTCTTAACCACTGAGCCAAACGCCAAGCCCCCATTTCAGTAAGATTTAATAACACCTAAATTTTTACAGTAAGGCAGTAAAGATTGATTAGGCCTTTGAACAGATGATTAAATGCAAAATATATTTATATCAGAATAAAAGAAATTAAGATCACCTGCTTATATTCTAAACCTCCTATTTAGTTATTTTTAATTATATGTATGTGTTGGGAGAGGTATATACATGTGAGTTTGGATGCCCATGGATACATAGGGCATTAGATCTTTGGCGTTAATAGGTGTTTGCCAGCCACCCCAAACAAGCTCAGGTCCTGTACAAGAATACTACATGATCTTAACCACTGAGTCATTTCCCCAGACCCATAAACCTATTTGTTTAATTAATCCATTAATTAATTTTATGTTAATTGGGGTTGGGGTGGCTGTGAAAACCAGAGGAGGTTTGGAATTGACATAGGTAGTTGTAACCCGGGCTCTAGACTTATGGAAGGGCAGTGAGCACTCTTAAACATTAAGCTATCTTTTCAAAATTTTTCTATAAATCAATTTGGTTTGCTTTGGTCTTCCCCTCAGTCTTGAATTCCAAAATTAATGTTTCAAAGAAGTGGATCCGAGGGTTAACAGTTGACTATCTGTATTTCAGTTAAGCTTGACTGAGATAAAAATCTTGAATCACCAAATTTATTTTTAAAAGGAAGAAAAAAAACCAGGTTACTGTTCCAAGAAATCCAAAAGTCATCCTTAAAATGTTCACACATTTTAAATTAGGTATACCAAGAATAATTTTAGTATGCAATGATTCTTTTAAATAAAAAAAGAAGTTGAACATACATTCAGTAATTATGTTTAGAGGAAGACTGAGTTTTTAATTTCCTTCTATTTTGACGTGTAATTCCTGTGAGATTGCTTCATCTCATGTGGCCAGACACCTCAAGACTCCAGTTAAGACCCAAGTTACCTAGAATTACCTGGAGAGCCAAAGGGAACATTTGTAACTGTAGAGTCTAAGGGACCCCCAATGTAGGTACATCTAATTGCCACAACATTAAATTTTCAGCCTTCATTAAGTCAATTATCAGAGCTCTACATTAAAACACAAAATGACATAAACACTTTACATTAATTTCAGAAGCACTGTGTGTGTGTGTGTGTGTGTGTGTGTGTGTGTTGGCTTTGTTTTGTTTTGTTCAATACAGGATTTCACTGTGTATCCTTGGCTACTTGGAACTTGTTTTGTAGCCAAGGGTGGTCCAAAATTCATACAGATCTAACTATTTTTTTTAATCTTCTAAGTGCTAAGATTGAATGCATGTATCACCTAAACACTCTAAAGGAATTAGTCAGCTAAACTCTCTTAGAGCCAACAAAATACCATAGGCATTCCCCGTGTTAACATAAATTACAAATATGTTTGTTGTTGTTTGTTTTGTTTTTCAAGACAGAATTTCTCTGTGTAGTCCTGGCTGTCCTGAAACTCACTCTGTAGACCAGTCTGGCCTCAAACTCACAGAGGTCCACCTTTCTCTGCCTCCTGAGTACTGAGATTAAAGGTGTGCAACACCATACCAAGCTAGGTCTCACAAATTTTAAATCAAAATCAGATATAGGCAAGTCAGTTGTCCCAAGAATCTTCATCTTGATTCCACAGCACAGCAAAGGCTACACCAATGACTATTCAAGCCTCTGACAGTGAAGATATTTTATACCAGCTTGTACTGCAAGCTGACCAAGAAAAAGCCAATTGATTAAGACATGGAGATAAAAATTAAGCCCAAGTCTAAAGGTACATGCCAAATTAGGCAACACTGAAAGCAAAGTGAGTGCTCTGCCAAACAAAATCTGACTTCTGCTGTTACATAAGCAGCCATTCAGCACACAGCTTAAGACATGGAAGGACGTTCAGCAGCTTAGAGTCCTTGGGATTGCAGAGAGCACTGTCACTGTAACTGGAGCTTTAGGCCAAGCTCAGATACTGTTGCAGAAGAAACTTGAATAACAGAGTTGATATTTTAAAGGATTTATTAATAAACTTGCATAGAAGACATTAAGTCACACAGTGTAGAAATTAGCTAAGGGAATGCTGCCTCCAAAATACCCCAAAGTTAAGTAGTGTGCTAACTAGGCCTGTTAGAGACAGCGAATTTAGGATAGCAGGATGTAAATGTTTATTCACCAGGACTGACCAGCAATTAATCTTGTTTCTCAGACCAAAGGTGACAGCCCTGACTACAACTAGCTATTAGACCCATTTCTCTATCAGAGAAAGTAGTGCAAGGTGACAACCATCTTTAAGTCTTGGCCTGCCATAAAGTCTCTGGTTTCCTTCTTAAGAAAAGCATAATTTTCCAAGTGGGCAAGATAACAGCTATTTGAAAAGAGATGGCACTGATGTGTTTAAATATAATTTTGCAATAGTATCTTTGCAAGGTAAATCCTCTAACCTAACTAAATGGCAAGATTTGCAGTCTCCTGTTTTTGTTTAAATTGTTCATAGGATAAACTAGGACCTAAACCTGAAAGAGATTTAAGGATGATAACATATGTGGAATGACAAGTCCAAGATGTACATAAGTTAATAGAATCTTTTATTCATGGCCACCTTCCCTTTGGGCATTAGCCAGATGTTACAATATCTCATTTTACAGAGTTTGAAATAAATTCTCACCCATAAAAACATGGGTGCATATTTCTGCTACAGTACCAGTCCTAAAGAGTCAAGGTAGGACTGAAGATTGAGCTTGCTTGAGTGTTTGCTTAACTTGCAAAAGCCCTGAGTTTGGGTCCCCAGCACCCTGAAAAATCCTTTTTTCTCTGATATCAAAAACATGTTCTATTGTATGATTTTATTTTTTTATTTTATTCTTTTATGTACAATTCTCCTTTTTTGTTGTTGTTTTATTTATTTTTGCCTGTTTTTATATGTCATTAGGGCAAGCAGGGGCCTCTTTCTTTTTTTTTCTTTTCTGATGTTTTGAGACAGCATTGCACTATGTGGCCCAGGCTGGCCTTTTTTTTTTTAGTCTCCTGAGACTGCTTCTCACTGGTACGACTATAGGAATGTACTCCTCAACCTCACCTTATAGTATTACTTGTCACGTCTTAAATAACTCCATAACTGAGTTTTAAAAAGCTGTAAAGAAGACATTTGACTTCACTTTTGTAAAAGTTTAATAATTTTGGCTTAGCTCATTGCCTAGTGTGCTTTACTTTCCCACTGCTAGGTAAAGCTACCTTTACCAAAACTCCTAGTTCCACGCTCAACAGTGTGGGTACCTGCACAGGACATACAGAGACCACACCAGTGGGAACACAGGCCTGTGTGGAGGAAATTGTCACAAGAGCCCACCCCAAGATGGATAGCCATGTACACACGTAACTATATAAACGAGGTCATGAGTTGATGGCACAGACTGGGGACTTGGGAAGAGTTGGATCCAAGAGGGAAGTGGAAAGAATAAAAGCATAAAACCCTCAAATTTAAAAAAAATATTCCATAGATGCATGGATTTTTCTAAACTTTGTTTAATATATATATATATATATATATATATATATATATATATATATATATATTCCCCTTAACCTTAATATAGCCTTTTCCCTCTTTAATATATATTGTGTAGTGTACACATAAGTTACTTGTTCTATGTCCCATCTGTCAGTACAAAACACAGCTCTTGCTCCAATGAGTATGAAAAAAAATCAGTTATTCTAAGCAGTCTATGAGTGACTGTAGCTCAGGAACATGGATTCAAGTCTCCCTGAATGATATGTCCCAGTGTGGAAGTGGTTGAATTTTTTTTTAATAATCACAGAACAACAACAACAAAAAAAATCATAAATCAGTGCATTTGGATGCTCTCTATGAAAAAAGAAAATGAAAGTTTGAATTTGTTAAAATAAGATGAAATCACAGCAAATACCTGATTGAGGGACCATTGAGAAGACTTGGAACCCGGACTTGCATGAAATGGGTGCTTTCTGAAATGATCTCTAATTCCCTCATGTAACTCTACCTCTCACGGGCTTAGGCTCCCTGAGGGGACACCCAATGATAGTGGTTTAGTAGCTATCAATATAATGGCATTCTCCTCCCATTTGCTAAGCACCTGAATGCAGGTTTTTCCGTTTGATAACTAGAAAACCTGTGAATACTTCAGACCTAGAATAACAACAGCCAGTCTAGAAGCTTCATTTCACATGTTTAAGCATTATTAAAACTGTTTGGCTGTCATGAACTGGTGTCCCATCCAGTTCTTTTGGGTACAGATAATGTGGGTAGATGCTGTCATTCTCAATATACAGAGAACAAACTCAGGTTTATACACCCACCTAAGACAGTGAACTAAAGAAGCAAGACTGAGGTGATCAACTCCAGAGCTGGCCTTCATTAGAACCAGTTATGGGAGCATATAGATACTATGGAAATAATGGGGCAATTTGTATGAAAAAAAAATTAAAGATGGCTGAGGAGATAGTTCAGTCAGGAAAGTGCTTGCCAGATAACATATGAGTCTCAGTTCCATCTCCAGAACCCACTTAAAAAGCCAAGTGTGAGGTTGAGAACGCTCAGTGGGTAAAGAGCTTGCTAAACAAAGATGACCTCAGATCTCTAGACTCACATAAAACCTGGTGTGGAAGCACATGTCTGTAACCCCCAAAGCTGGGAGCACAGACAGGAATTCACTAGCCAGCCCCGTTTAGTTATAAAACAATGAATTCCAGGTTCAGTAAAAGACCCTGTCTCCAAAAATGAGGTGAAGAAGCAATTGAGGGATCTGGACATCAATGTCATGTTCCACAAGCGCTCACATGGGCAAGCATTCTGCATTCAACATCTGCACTCAGCATGCATGCACTCTCTCTCACACACACTATTAGAAAATACCTTTATTTTAGAAAGTGGGCATGGTGACACGAGGAAACAGTGATAAGTGGATCTTTGGGGCTTGCTGATCAGCCAGCCTAATCTATAGCTAGTTCCTCAAAAGAGTGAGATCTAGTCTCAGTAAGAAAAAGGTAGACCTGGCTGGAGAGATGGCTTAGTGGTTAAGAGCCCTGTTTGCTCTTTCAGAGGTCCTGAGTTCAATTCCCAGCAACCACATGGTGGCTCACAGCCATCTATAATGGGATCTGATGCCCTCTTCTGACAAATCTGAAAACAGCTACAGTGTACTCATATAAATAAATAAATAATTTAAAAAGAGAAAAAAGGTAGACCAATGTCGATTAATGACATTTGTGGTTGTCTTCTAGTTTCCCCATGTACCTTCACACACGTGTACACACCAAGAAAAGTTAAAATTTTAATTTATATTTTTAGTATTATCTCTACCTAAGCATAGACTTAAGTATAGCACAGGTCATGTATTATCTGTGCTGTCAAACTGACACCTCAAACCCTTAGTTCTTTCATGTCAGGCTATCTGGAATATGTTTAATTGACAAGAGTGCTTTATGATAATTGTATATTCAGAATAGCAAAGATAAAGTATTCAAATGCTGCAAGTTTAAAAAAAAATTTTTTTTTGAGACAGGGTTTCTCCGTGTAGTCTACGTTGTCCTAGAATTTACTCTGTAGACCAGGCTGGCCTCAAACTCAGAGACCCACCTGCCTCCACCTCCCAAGTGCTGAGATTAAAGGTGTGTATAGCCACCACCTGATTGTTAGTAAAACTTTTAAAAACATGTAATAAATGCTGCCTGAATTAAATGTTTGTAAAAATTCTGTTGGAAGCTTGATCTTAATTCTTTGTATTACCTAAGTTAGGAAGGAATTAGATTGTTGGTAAAACATAAATAATAACATATTTTCCTAAATGTATTTTCAATAAATTCTACAGAGCTTGAGCTCATAAAAATGATGGATGAAATTCAAAGTAATCTAAAGTGCCTTGGTCTTTTGGAGCCATATTCCTGGAAAAAGGGAGAACCTTGTGCAGTGAGAGGATCTGATACTCTGTGGTACCGAGGCAAAGTCATGGAAGTTGTGGGAGGCACCATCCGGGTGAGTCTTAACTAATCACTAGAGGAGTGAATGGTCAGAAATTAGATTAAAACACCTTTTGGTGAACTTAAAAAGATAAATACATTACATTGTTATTTGTAACAAGAATTTTTCTTTTTGTTTTCTTTTGTTGCTCTTGCTATTTTTGTTCTGTTTGGGTTTTGGTTTTGAGACAGGGTTTCACTATGTAGACTGTCCATGCTATTTGATACCCTCCCACCTGAGCCTCCCAAGTGCCAGGATTACAGACCTGCACCACTAAACCCGCCTTTGTTTTCAAATAGATTGGAAAGTGAATCATGAGGAAATCACTGCAGGTGGGATGTGACCACTCGTGCCTAAAGGACATACCATTTAGTTGTAACTGGTAGCCCTATGTGCACACGTTATTAAGTAAAACAACTTATTAGCTCCTTGGCAAATTTGTTTAAGATCCATCTTTCTGAGTTATGAGTTAGTTTACCTTACAAAACAGTGATATAGTACCTACATTTCTTTCAGACTCTTTAAAAATAGCTTCATGTATAGAAAAATGAAAGTATAAAACATAAGTATAAATATATCAAGTTACTAAGTAAAGTGACGAAATATTAAAGAAAAACATTTTTCATTTTTACTTGAACAGAAATTTACCTTGTTTGATGATAGTACCTAATAATTATTAGATAGTTCAAGTTTCAGCTTCTTTTACATGTATGGATCTTGTAGAATTACTATACTTTTCCAGTGAAACATCACTCCAAGAAGTCTCATTCAGGTCCCACCTCAAGGTTACTCTTGGAACAATTTAAACAGAATCAGGAGAATGAGCAGATACAAGATTTACACAGCAAGGATAGTGTCAGAATTACTTCTAAGTATATACAGCAGTGTTGATCTCTTCAAAGATTTGTTATCTAGTGTTATCTTGCATCATGAACACATTACCACATTGAAAACATTTGGACAGACCTTGTTTTCTTCAGCTACACAGAGAGACCCTGTTTCAAAAGCAAGCAAACAAGAAACCTTATTACTACTCCTGATTTTAAGATCGTTTAACACTTGAGTAATCAAAAGTAGAGCATTTCAAAAGCTAGCTAACTGAGGGATTTAATATTCAGGTGTTTTGGTTTTGGTTTTAAACTTTTATTTTAAGTTATGCAGGTGTGTTTGTGTGTAGGTATGTGCAAGTGTGTGCATGTGTTTGCAGAGGCCAGAGCCTCAGGAGCTGGAATTACAGGTGGCAGCTGTGAACTGCTTGATGCTGTTGCTAGGAATCTTAACTCAGATCTTCTGCAAGAGGTGCACATGCTCTTCACTGCTGAGCTCTCTCTCCAGCCCTGTTTTAGTGTGTTCTTTGTGTGTATTTGTGGGGTCTCATGTGAACCACTACATGCATGTAGAAGTCAGAGGGAAGCCCTGTGGAATCAGGTCTCTCCTTCCATCTTTAGATTATTTCAGAGATTGAACTCTGATTGTCAGGTTACTCAGCAAGCACTTTTATCTGCCGAGTCCTCTTACCAGCCTCTTAATACCCAGGTTTTAAAAATAATGTTTGACTTATAGGCTACTTGTATGAACACCTCTTTTAACAATGAAATTTCATTCTCTATGAGATGAGAGAATATATATTTTCTTTTTTGTTAAAAAAGAAATCAAATCTATTTAGTTATCCTTCCAGGATATGGATGTGTGATCTTCCTTTCCCCCTTTTATAAGACATGGTCTCAGTATGCAGATCTGGCCGATCTGGAACTAAATGTGTAGACCAGGCTGGTCTTTAACTCATTACCTCTCTCTGTTCCTGTGTGTTAGGATGCCCTTCCATTGGGTACAACCTTTTGGCTTGTTTTGTCTTCTTTAGACTGTGTAGCATAGGCAGGCCTTGAGATCCAAACCCTCCTGCCTCAGCCTCCTAAGAGCTGAGATATAGACACAAGCCATTGCCTTTCTGTTCCTTTGTGCACATTGGTTTGTTGTTTGAGACAGGGTCTTGCTGTTTAGCCATGGCTGGTATAGAACACATGATGTGACTCAGGCTGTTCTTGAACTTGTTGCAGTCCTTCTGCTGGAGTTTGAGCCACCTTAAGACCCAGTTAAATTTTAAAATGTTGTTATCGTTAGTCAGGATAGGGGTGGGGGGGAATGCTTCCTGCTACACATGTCGGAGTCAGAATGGTTTTGTGGAGTCAGTTCTTTCCTTTCACATTTCCATGCATTCCAGGGATCAAACTCAGGCCTTCAATCTTAGAGGGAGGAAGAAAGAGAGGGTGTCATGTGGGTGTTTTGCCTGTGTGTAGTCTGTGCACCATGTGTGTAGAGTGATCCCAGGAGCCAGAAAATAGTGTCAGATCCCCTGAAACTGGAGTTACAGACAGGTTGTGAGCTATCATTTGGGTTCTAGGGATTGATTGAACCCATATCCTCTAGAAGAGCAACCAGTGCTCTTCAGTGATAAACCATAGCCCCGCCGCCATCACAACAAAATAAAAAACTTTTTAAAACTAGAAAATCCCCTTTGTCATCCAGCTTTTAGTAATAAAATTTTTTAAAGGCTTGTTCTATTTTAATGACTAATTCATGGGAGGCCACAGCCAGGCCACTATGTACAGACATGAGGGAAGCTTTGTTTCTTGGTTTCTTCCTCCTTAGACAGTCTTGATGATCTCTTCCTTCTTAGCCTAGAGGTGCTTCTCCCGGCATTTCAGTGCTTCCTTGGTTTTAGACCTTTGAGCCTCAGCTTGGTCAGCCAGTAGCTTCTTGTAGGTCTTGTCTGCCTTCAGTTTGTGGATATGTTCCATGAGAATCCACTTGTTTTTTAATACATTCCCTTTGACCTTCAGGTACAGGCTGTGATACATAGGGCAGTCAGTCTTTCTTAGATTCCAGGTATCTCCTGAGAAGCCGGCGCATGATCCTCACTCATCCTTCTCATCCAGGGCACCTGTTCGGGCATCCGAGCATTGGCAGTACCCTTCCTCTTCCCTATGCCCTTATGCCTGCCTTTCCCTCCCCACCCCTCCACCCGCCACCCCCACCCCCACCCCCACCCCTGCAGTGAGCCAGGAAATGGGCTTCCGGATGATCAACCCATCTTTGATCAGCTTCCTGATCTGCTGACGGGAGGTGGCATTGGCGATTTCATTGGTCTCATTGGAATCCAACAAGACCTTCTTTTTACCACAGCGGAGGACACTAGAGGCAAGCCTCTTCTGTAGCCTGAGCATACTCATGGCTGCAGATGCAGCAGCGAAAGGCTTAGTAATATATTTTAACCAAACATTTACTTGGTCTGTTTTAGGTCCAGTATTTGGATCATGGGTTTACTGAGAAGATCCCGCAGTGTCATCTTTATCCTATTTTGCTATATCCTGATACACCCCAGTTTTGTATTCCCTGTCAACTCTATCAGACTTTACCGGTGAGCACTTAGTAGTTTGTGGGGAGTTGATTTTAAATATTGTCTTATATTAGTAATACTTTAGAAATTAGAGTATGTAATTAAGTCGCTTTCAAATGTAATACAAATTTTTCTTTTAAGTTTTTGGTGGTGGTGGGGTGATGGTGGTGGTGGTTTTACTCTGTCTGTTTCTAAAGGTAGGGTCTCACTGTATAGCCTTTGGTGTCATGGAACTCACTATGTAGACAAGGCTGACCTCAAACTCAGAGATTCTCCTGCCTCTACCTCCCAAGTACTGAGATTAAAGACATGCGCCACAATACTTGGCTAAGAGTTTGTTTTTGTTTTTAATGTGTCTGAGCTGAGTGTTTTGCCTACATGTGTGTAAGTAAGTATACCATGTGCATGTAGAAGGCCAGAGATGGAGTCTAGAGTCCCTGAACTGGAGTTACAGATGCTCCTCAGCTATCATGTAGGTAGAGTTAGACACCATGTGGGTGCTGGGGACCAACGCAGGTCCTCTGAAATAACAGGAAGTGTTCTTAACCACTGAGTTTTTTTCTCCAGCCCTCACCTGTAGCCCCCAATACAAAATTTAAAAATACCTACAAGTAAAAGACAGCTCCAGGCTTTTAATGAGGAATATTACAAAATTATATTGCAGTATATAAAACCTATGAGTAAATGGCTCATAGTATATATTTGTGCTATGCTGATAAGGGAGAAGATCCTAATTCTCCAGTGTTAGCAATAACAAAGCTCAAACTGTAAACTCCTTTCCTTTTCCTGCTGTAGTTTTTGGGGGTCAAGGGTCAGGAATGGCTCAGCTGGGTGGTTTTGAAATGAAACCTTTGTGACTGAAGATGTCATTGGAGTATGTCCATTCAGAGGATCCCTGGGGACCCATGTGCTCCTTGCAAAGGACTCCTTACATGGCTGCTATCTCACCTAGAGGTCTGACATGTTAAGAAATTTTAAAGTTTTAAATTTAACATGTTATCTTTAAGTTTGGGGGGTTGTTTTAGAAAGTTCTTTTGGTGAAGTGGTCTTGTAATTTTTGAGAAAAGATCTTTTGTAGCCCAGGCTGGTCTCTAACTCCCCCTGTAGTAGAAGATGACCTTGAATTCTGATTTTCCTGCTTTCATTTCCCAGGTGATGGGGTCTTAGGTATGTGCCACCATACCTAGTCATTGTGATTCTGATGATCAAATCCAGGATCCTCATACATGCTAGGCAAGCACTCTACTGGCTAAGCTGTGTCCCCTGCCCTAGTTTATGCTTTGAAAGCATGAGATGTTGAGTACAGTAGGGAGAAGCTCAGGCAAATATGATTTTTTAAAGATGTATTTCTAATATTATATTGTATTTCTAATACATATTCATGTGCGGGTATGTACATAAGTATTGTGGGCATGTATATAAGTAAGAGTACCCACACAGTCCAGAAGGGGAGTCACATGTCCTGGAGCTAGTTACAGGTAGCTGTAAGCTGTCCAGCATGGACACTGGGAACCAAATCCAGTCCTCTGAAAGAGGAGGAAGAACTCACAGCTGCTGAACCATCTCTCCAGCCCTGAAATAGACATTTTAAAGATAATTTTTATTGACTGCCCATGTGTACTTAGTTCCACTACCAGGTATTCCCTGCTTATGACTATTTCTTTATGGCTTAATTTATTCTTTCCTGGTCACACACTATAGAAGTATACATGTGTTCATTACACACAGGTTGGGAATGTCTGGCAGCCAGATGCCATAGAGCTGCTTCAGGAGCTGCTTTCAAAGAGAGAGGTGGACATTCACATGATGGTAAGTGGGCTTTAAAGTATAGTCGGATGAAACTGTTTGCCATGAAGTAATTTGAAGACTATTTTTATGACAGGCCATGTTATATGTGTCATTTATATATGAATATGTTATTTGTTAACATATAAGACTTTGCTATTTTGGTTCCTATGCTTGTTTTGAGCAAGCCTAAACAAGTTGCTGAGACATTTCATAAGTATTAAAGTGGATGATTGAAAGATTTGTCACTAATAGTTTCCTTGCATAAGTGCAGGCAATATGACATTGTTGACGTGGAGTCAGCTGTCATACAGCACTGTGTATGGAGCACAAAGTCCTACAGAGCATGTCACAATCTCTAGCCCCAGAGTCCTCCCATAGTTAGTAAAGCAAGCAATCCATAACGCAACATGGCATAAGCCAGGGGATTGGTGGGAAGACAGCACAGCAGGACTTAAGCATGGAGAATGGAAGGTGACAGTCCTGAGAAAGAAGCAGAAGGTGTCCTGGGACAGCATAGGAATAGTCTGGTAGAGGATAGAGGTTTCTAGAAAGGGGAGGAATGGCGAGTAGTATACAAGAGTGGCCCTGTGACATAATAAGCTGCGCAGTGACATAATAAAGTTAGTCCACAACTGGTTGAGGCCTGGTGTCAGGAGAGAAGAAAATGGTTAGGAAAATATTTCTATACTCAAGAGCCTCAGTATCCACCTAAGTAAGGAAGCTGGTATGTTAGCAGCAGGAGTTCTTACCCAGCTACTCCAAGAATCCTCAAGTCTCCTAATGTAAGGTGGAAATTAAAAGTTCTTACATAGTCAAGATAGCTTTCTTTACAACTTAGTTTTCAGTAAATCCACCACTTGATTTGCAGATTGTGAGTGCTCAGTGCTCCTTAACCCATTTGACTCCATACTTTGCCTGAGTATGCTCCTCCAGCATTAGCTACACTTAAGAAGTGCTGCTGAGGCCCGAACAAAACAGTCAGAAACCATGTCTATGGAGCCTCCACATTCATGGTGGAAACCAGACAAGAGATAAAGGAATAGTGGCCTCAGTGATCTCTACAGTGTACTAGGCAGATAAGGCCTTGGCAGCAGAGAACTCTGGTATAGAAATGCAGCTGGGAAAGGGGTTCTGTGCTAACACAGTGATCAGGTGACATTTCAGTCAAGGCTGTAAGGTATGGCAAGACAGGGCGTGCTGTTGCTGGGAGAAGGTACCAAGGACCCACGTAGAAATGGCAGTGTTTGAAAGGAGTCACAGAGAAGCGGCTGTGAGGCCCGAGCCTACACTGCCACAGAAGCACACAAGGTCTGACACAAAATATATTCTAGTATTTCCTTCCTGTTGCCTCATATGGCTGGTTAGTAGAAAACAGAAGCAGACGGATCTGCCCAAAACTGTTTCCCCTTCCTCTATGAGGATGTGAATTTGGAGAAAGGTGAAACTAATGGAAATGGGGAAGAGATTACCACAGAAATAGTCAGCATAGCCAGTGGGTATGCCAGTGCATGGTAAAAGTGAGTGACCAAGTCGTCAGTGCTAAAGCCATCATGATGATCGCTCTTTTGAGAATGTTGATTTCTTCTGGTTCCTGATGTTTTGGAGATTTTTAGTTAAAATTCATTTCGTCTGCTCTTAACCTGTTATTAGTATAAAAATTAGTGTAAATTAGTATAAATTAGTATCATCCAAAGATGATCCTTCTGTAGTTGTTAGTATAACTAGGAAATCTGATACAGCTACTCAAGTATATTTTATAGAGAGTTACTGCTTCATAATCTGCTAAAGTATCAGGGAGAAAGTGCTTTGCAGTGAGTCACTACTCAAATTGTGTGAGTGTGCTATTGTCAGAAACCCAGTTTCATACTTGTTGACTATAAAATCTTAGGCACCAAGTAAAGTATTTAAAGTAACAGTCTTCATTATTGAATTTAATAGGAATTGCCTGACAATCCATGGGGGAAACTGTCTGTCCATCTCTATTTTGATGGGATGTCACTTTCTCATTTTATGGCCCATCATAAATACTGTATTTTTGAACATACTGAAGAGATATTTAAAGAAGTAAGTGAACTGATTTCCTATATAATTACACTTTAACTGATTATTTAAAATGTCACATTCTGTCTTACACCTCAAGACTTTTGATATGTTTCCTATAGCTCAGGTTGGCCTTAAAATCCTAATTCTTGTTCCTCCTTAAATCTTTCTAGCTTCTGGGTTTGCAGGCAGGTGCCACCACATTCTGCAGTTCTGAAATGTGACCTACCTACCGACTTGATCTATTAAGGGAGGGGAGAGTCTAAGATGAGAATTTCTCAATTCCTTTTTTTTTTTTTTTTTTGAAAAATAACTACCATGCTTTGTATGTCCCAAAAAACATTTCATTTACATTAAAACTCTATTACTGTTTTTCAACCTTCTGCTCTAGTAGGGCGCATGTCTTTAATCCTAGCTCTCGGGAAGCAGAGGCAGGTGGATTTCTGAGTTCGAGGCCAGCCTGGTCTACAGAGTGAGTTCCAGGACAGTCAGGGCTATACAGAGAAACCCTGTCTCAAAAAAAAAAGAAAAAGAAAAAGAAAAAAGAAAGGAAGGAAGAAAGGAAGGAAGGAAGGACGGGGAGGGAGGAAGGGGAGGAGGAGGGGAGGGGGAGGGGACAGGGACGGGGATGGGGAGGGGAGGGGGGAGGGGAGGGGGATGGGGATGGGGAGGGGAAGGGAAGAACAAAGATTGTTAGCTAGTGTTAGCTAGTAGTGTTGAATTTGAACATAAGGTGCACTGTATAAAATTTGTATAAAATTTTATGCCAGTAAATGGCTCTGTCCCAACTTAAAATGTCTTTTGACCTGAACTAGAAGCCGTATATTACAAGATAAGTCCCTAAACCCAAAACCCAAAATATTATAAACTAAAATTGAAAATGTTTCTGGTGCCAACAGATTGTGAGTACTAGCATTCAAATTTTAGCTGAGCATGATGGAACAGGCCTGTAACTCCAGTACCTGCAGGTAGAAACAGTGCTATTAGAAGAGCCAGGTCTCTCTGCTCCTCCCTGTTCCAGAGACAGTCACATCTTCTCGTGCAGTGCCAGCCTTGTTCCATAGACAAAATGGTGAAGGTTGGTGTGAACGGATTTGGCCGTATTGGGTGCCTGGTTACCAGGGCTGCCTTCTGCTTTGCATTGACAAAGTAAAGATTGTTGCCATCAATGACCCCTTCATTGACCTCAACTACATGGTCTACACGTTCAGTATGACTCCACCCATGACAAGTTCAATGGCACAATCAAGACTGAGAATGGAAAGCTTGTCATCAATGGGAAGCCCATCACCATCTTCCAGGAGTGAGATCCTGCTAACACCAAATGGGTGATGGTATTGAGTATGTCATGGAGTCTGCTGGCGTCTTCACCACCATGGAGAAGACTGGGGCCCACTTGAAGGGTGGGGCCAAAACAGTCATCATCTCTGCCCCCTTCTGCTGATCCCCCCATGTTTATGATGGGTGTGAACCATGAGAAATATGACAACTCGCTCAAGATTGTCAGCAATGCATCCTGCACCACCAACTGCTTAGCCGCCCTGGCCAAGGTCATCCATGACAACTTTGGCATCATGGAAGAGCTCATGTCCATGGTCCATGCCATCACTGCCACTCAGAAGACTGTAGATGGCCCCTCAGGAAAGCTGTGGCGTGATGACCGTGGGGCTGCCCAGAACATCATCCCTGCATCCACTGGTGCTGCCAAGGCTGTGGGCAAGATCATCCCAGAGCTAAATGGGAAGATCACTGGTATGGCCTTGCACCCCAGTGTATCTGTTGTGGATCTGACATGCCGCCTGGAGAAACCTGCCAAGTATGATGACATCAAGAAGGTAGTGAAGCAGGCATCTAAGGGCCTACTGAAGGGCATCCTAGACTACACTGAGGACCAGGTTGTCTCCTGTGACTTCAACAGCAACTCTCATTCTTCCACCTTTGATGCTGGGGCTGGCATTGCTCTCAGTGATAACTTTGTAAAGCTCATTTCCTAGTATGACAATGAATATGACTACAGCAACAGGGTTGTGGACTTTATGGCCTACATGGCCTCCAAGGAGTAAGAAACCTTGGACCACCCACCCCAGCAAGGACACTGAGAGCAAGAGAGAGGCCCTTGGTTGCTGAAGAGTCCCTGTCCCCAACACTGAGTATCTCCCTCACAGTTTCCATCCCAGACCCCCATAATAACAGGAGGGGCCTAGGGAGCTCTCCCTACTCTTAAATACCAATAAATGTTTGCTGCACCAAAAGAAAAAAAAGAGAGAGAGAGAGATGATCTGGGTCATCCTTAAACTGCCTAATGAATTCAAGATCAGCCTGTGCTGCATGAGACCCTGACTCGGAAAATAAAATAGGATCTTTGTCTTGTTTTTAAACATTTTATTGTTTTCATTTTTGCTTTATGTGTATGAATGTCTTGCCTCCATTTGTGGATAACATGCATGGCTAGTGTCCCAATGGCATCAGAAAGAGGGTCTCAGATCCCCTGGGACTGGAGTTACAGATTCTAGGACTTGAGCCTGGGTCTTTTAGCAGAGCAAGTGCTTTTAACAGCTGAGCCATATCTCTAGCCTCTTACTTGTTTTATAAGCCCTGAAGATAGAACCTATGGTCTGGTCTTATGCATGCTAGGTATCCTACCACTGAGACCTACCTGAGCACTTCCCCTACTTTTGAGACAGAGTCTACCCTTCAACTCACTCTGTAGGCTGGCTTTGCACCCTGATATCTTCTTACCTCAACCTTTTGATTAGCAAGACCTATAACAGGCCTATGCTGCCAAAGTCAGCTAACATTCAGATCTTATAGCATTTTAAATTATTCAGTTTAGGAATGCTCAACCAATATTGGCATAAATAACCCCAAATATAAACAACTAAAAAGTTTAATTTGTTCTGGTGTCAAATATAAGGGATATGGAGCCTTTGTAACTTACTTCTTGTTTGTATTCCCATGGAGCACTCAGATACACACATTAACATTACCTTCAGTAAAGCTTGTTCCATTAGCTTGGGGTGGGAAGGTTGTGTGTACATATGGTGTAGGAGCCAGAGGGCAGCTTAAGGTCTCCTCTATCTGCTGGCCTGGACCTCAGCAAATAGGCTAGGTTGGCTGATCATCTCCACTTTGCCAGTGTTGGATTACAAGTACACATCACCGTGCCTGGCTTCTTTTACATGAATTCTCAGAATTAAACTTTGGTCCTAAACTTGGAGGGCCAACACTTTACCAACTGAGCCATCTTCCCAGGCTTGGTGATTTTGCCTTCAATGGTTTTGGTATTTCATACTTCAAGCTGCTGAAAACCCTTCAGAGGACAGTCCACGATAACATATCACAAGATTGTTTGTCAAGAGTCACAGTTCACTTGTTAGGCTTGGTTTTTCCTTTCTTTTTTAACTTTTAAATTGCATTTTATTTATTTTGGGTGTATGTGTGTATACATATGGATGCTGAAGTACATGTGCGGAGGTTAGAGCACAACTCTTAAGAGCTGATTCTCTCCTTTCATCACATGGGCTTCAGGGATCAAACTCAGGGCATCAGGCTTGGCAGCAAGCACCTTTACTGGCTGAGTCCTTTCATCAGCCTTCAGTGTTTTGGGGTTTTTTGGGGGGGGGGTGTATTATTAATATATTATTTGAGAAAACAGCAGATTGCAAGAAAATACTGAGTTTTCCATCAACATAAAAAATTTCTTGTGTTGAGTATGAGGTGAGTGATGGAGAGCTTGCTTTGCTTCATGGGCCCAAGGTTCATTTCCAGCACTGGCTTAGTGAAGCTGTGGCGAGCCAGTGTGGTGCAGACAGCACTGAGGAGGCAGAGCAGGTGACCTCTCTGAGGCCGGCCAGTGCTACCAAGTGTACACAGTGAGAGCCTATCTCAAAAAAGAATAAATAGGAAAACCACATCTCATCACAGAGAAGCTGTGACATCACTCTGTGCCTATACCCCTCACTGCAACTGTTGCCTTACAGCAGAGGGGTGTGAAAGTGCTGTTGATTCCACAGCGTTTATAAAGACTGTTCAGTCTCTCTGAGTTGTGCTCTTTTGTTGGAAATAAGGAGCAAGGGTAGTAAATCACTGAAATGTTCAGAAAAAATTTAGGGAGTCTTGGAACTGAAATATAAATAGAATATGTAAATAGTAGATATTTCTGTGTTAACTTGAAAAGCTAGGTGCGTACCAGCATGACTTACACATCCTAATTTTTGTAAAGTACAGAAATGCCTTAAAGCAGTATTTTGCTTGTAGGTAAAAGTAGATTTTTAGTGATGAATAATATTATATTATTTTAGAAACCAAGAGGTCAGAATAAAAAGTATGAAGATGAAAACTGGAAAATAAGATTTGAGGTAAGTTACAACTCAGATATTTCTAAAACCTTTCATCAGCAGAAAGATCTGATACGTGACCAGCAAGATGGCTTAGCTGGCAAGGGCAGTTGCTGCTCAGGCCGAAACCTGAATTTGATACCCAGAACCCAGATGACGGAAGGAGAGGCCTGGTTCCCACGAGTTGTCTTCTGACTGTCATACATACCCACCCTCTGGCTCTTGCTCACCACACATAATAAATTAAAAAGTAAATTAAGAAAAATTTGAAACAGGGTCTCATTATGAAGCTATGTAAATCATGCAAGCCTGAAACTCACAAAGAAAGATGTACCTATCTCTGCCTTCTGAGTGCTGCTATTAAAGGTGTGTGCTTCCATGCCCAGCCATGTTTTTTTCATTAAAAGAATACTTTAAAAGAAGAAAATTTAGCATTATTTTCTTTCTCATATCCACTTTACTGAGCTACTACTTACATACTATAAATTCATTTTCCTACTGAATGAAGTCAAACGATGTATGCTCCTTTATCCTCCTTTTCTCCTTATCTTTTTCTTTCTTTTTAAAAATCATAGTTCTTATTTTTATTACGTTTATTTATTAAGGGGAGGCATGCACATACCATATCCTATATGTGGAGGTCAAAGAACATCTTGAGGGAGTCAATTAAGTCCTTCCCCTTCTGGGTCCTGGGGATTCAGTTCAGGTCATCAAGTTTGTGAGCAAGCACATGTATCGGCGAAGCCATCTCACAGCCCTCTCAGTCGGTTGCCAGTGTTTATGCATGTAAGATTTAGCAGTACTTGATCTGTTTAATATCAAGCAAAAGTTCCAGTGTGTCTTCTGTTCATTCACTTATCTGTTGATGAGCGGTGGCTTATGTCCACCGTTTGGTGACTGTGGGCACGACTTTGCATAAGCACTCGTGTGTATGCTTCCTTGTGGGTGTTCAGGAGGAACAGTACTCGGTCTGATGATAAATAAGTTTGAGACTTCAAGGAGCTTGAGACCATTCTGCAGTGACGTCACTGCATTACTCACAAGTCGGAGTATGCAGGTGCTTCATTTTCTTCATAGCCTCTGACTTTTCCTTCACATCCTAGGGTACATGTCCAGTAGTTTATCATTGTGTGTGTTACCTATTTTTCTGATGATTAGTAATGTTGAACTTTTTCCCATGGGGATAAATATCTTTAATGTTTTTTAGAGAAATTCAAATTCACTATTTTAGTTCAATTATCTTTTTATTGTAGTTGTAGGAATTCTTCATATATGTTATATACAAGTTATTTTCAGATGCATAATTTGCAGATTTTTTCTTCTATTCTGTGGGTTGACATTTTACTTTGTCTGTGTGTGTGTGTCTGTGTGTGTGTGTGTCTGTGTGTTTTGTAACAAGTTCCTACAAAGTAGCCCAGGCTAGCCTAGGTCACTATGTAACTTAAACTGACCTTAAATTTATAGTCCTCCTGCCTCAACCTCCTGAGTGCTGAGTGCACAAGTCTATAGCTTGCAGTTTATTGCACTATATTGATTTTTATTATTTTTATTATGTGTGTGAGTACCTATATGTATGTGGGTTTGTGCACAAGAGTGTAGATGTCCTCAGGACGGGTATGGCCCTCATGCCTCACTGACAACGACAGGGGGACCGGAGCCATACAAGGTCCCCTTCAATTACTGGAGGTCAGCCTCTATCCCTGCCTTCGTAAGATTAGATTCGCCACAGCCCGTCTATACTTAGAGAAGGGAGGAGATGTCAGGGGCAGCCCTGCTTACACACTGAAGGCCTAAAATCAGCCATAGGCCTAAAATCAGCAATAGGCCTGTCATACATGTATACTAACATCAAGTCTTGGGTCTCTGTGGATAAACACTGAAACAGATGGCTATAAGCTATTGTAAACAGGCAGTTTTTGTGACAATTTACCAGCCTGAGTAGTCATAGACCTTGTAAATAGGTAGCCTTGGCAGATATTACCAACTAGATAAGGACAAGTGAGTCATAGGCAGAATCATAGTGACCTATCCCCTGAACCCTCACCCAGCTGATACCCTGTTCTGAAAAATATCTGTATTCCCCCTGAACACCCACGCTCCAGTGTCATCCCCTTCCCCACGTCCTGCCTTTTTGTGTTTATAATCCCTGTGTGAATGAGTATAAGTTACAATTTGAAAAAAAATAAATAAATTATACATACATACATACATACATACATACATACATACATATATACATATACATATATGTATGAGTGTAGATGTCCTCAGAGACCAGAAGAAGACATCACATTCTTAAAGCTATAGCAGTTACAGGCAGTTGTGAGCCACCTGAGTACTAGAAACTAAACTGAGTTCCTCTACAAGTGCAGTAAGCATTCTTTCACACACACACCCCATTTCTTTTAGAGCTTTTAAATTTAATGAAATCCAATTCGTCTTTTTTGTCCTTTGCATCACTTTTGATTCTGTAAGAGTTTCTCTGTCATTTGGTTTTTAAGGTGTGGGGATCAGATCCTAGTGCCTTACAAATGCTAGGCAAAACGATCATTGAACTGTACCCCTAGGAGGACTTAAGTTTCTTGGCACAGTTTCATTTCTATGTTTATAAAACGTGAAGTGCTTCTTACTTTGTAAAGAGTAAAATTACAAAATGGGTGTCACATTTTGCAAAACTTTTCTATGTTTAGATATTTTGCCCCCATTTGGAAATATTAATTAGTAACAAAGAAACCTATGAATTTGAATATAATGACTTTTTTATTTATGTTACTACATTCCTAAAGAGGAAGATACTGCTGGTCTTTGCAGGAAACCTGCACTTACACCATGTATATTCCTTTGCTTTAACTGCTGACTCCCATGATCCTCTTGAGAATTATATGCATTTGTTTTTATTCCTTTGCTTTAACTGCTGACTCCCATGATCCTCTTGAGAATTATATGCATTTGTTTTTCCCTTATACATTATAGAACTTAAGAAAGAATCTTCTTTAACTTATCTCTTGTGAGCATTTCATGTGTTATTTTAGTTTTCTTATGCAGTAACTACCTATTGCAAAAGTAAATAAATGCAGAGGAATAGGCCCCTCAGCCCCCACATGGATACACAAGCCTTTAATTTTAGCACTTGGGAGGCAGAGACAGGATGATCTCTGTGAATTCCAGACTAGCCTGGGCTACATAGTGTGGCAGTATCTCAAAAAAAAAAAAAAAAGGTGTGGGGGG
>NW_021620469.1:435222-475222 GCF_004785775.1 Grammomys surdaster | reverse complement strand
TATGTCTCTCCCTGCACTGAACTTGAATGCTCTTTTCCATACTCCATGATTTTTCTCACATTGTCCTATTCATGGTATTTGGCTGCCTTCCTCTCTAGAGGATAAGTCCATGAAAATGGGGGTTTAGTCTCTTCTCCATTATATCCTTAGAACCTAAGGAATATCTGCTATATTGTAGTCAGTTAGTAACTATTGATTGAATAAATGCACTGAAGAAAATTTAGTTGATGTCCCTGGCTGACAAGAAGGTGAGGAAAAAAACGGCAAGTAGCACTGGCAGCCCTTGCCTTTACAAATGAACCAGGCAAGGGGAGGATTTGCTGCCTAATTTCATATTTTGTATGACTCCTGTTAGTTGTATAATTTTTATATTATTTATTGCTATATGACAAATTACTCCAAACTTATCAGCTTAAAACAATACATATGGGGGCTAGCAAGATGGATCAGTTCGTAAAAGCGCTTGCCACAAAGCCTGATAGTCTGAGTTCAATCCCCAGAACCCACATGGTGGAAGGAGAAATCTGATCTCCACGCATGTGCTTGATACTTGTGTGCCTTCCCCATAATATGTGTAAAATAATTTTTAATTTAAAAATACACATTAAGGTCAAAGACCAAATAGTTGCTTAAGTTGAGCTCAAGAGCTCTTGCTGTTACAGTCGAGATACTGATGGAGACTATAGAGCCCTCTTTTCAAGAGTCACATGGTGAAACATGCGTGTAATTCAAACTCAGGAGGTAGATGCAAATGATGAGTAGTTGAGGCCAAGGTCAGCTACATGACATCCTGTCTCAGAACAAGTAAATATTCATATGACATATCCAGAAGGCTCAATGCTGGCTCTAGGACCCTTTTAAGGGACTGCTATCTCTACAACCAGTCTTCACAGCCACACTTCAGAGTGGCAGGACACAGAGGGCACTGTGCAGGGCCAAGTAACAGGAGGAGGGGTCACTGGGCCCTGGCTGGAAGTGCATTCCAGAAATGTCAGAGTCTGCAAGGTTGGTTTCCCTTCTCCCCCTGCCACTCCCTTGTAGGTGTATATTTGCCTTGACTCTGTAGAAAGCTGTACTCAGTTTAACCATCATGGTGACACGGATGACAGTGGAGTCAGCTGGGAGTCAGAGTCAGAGAACCTGGAGGAAGCACTGCAGAGATTTAACAAGAATGTGGAGACCTTTCCTCCCCTGACAGATTTCAGCTCAGGTATGCTGTGTTCTGAGAGCCTGGGATCTTGGTGAGACTTGCCTTTCATCAACAGAACGGGGAGGTCAATGAGTTATTTATACTGTTAAGTGGAATTTCTCCTCAGCATCACATGTATGATCTGTAAATTCTAAAGACACACATTTTCTAGATTAGAAAGGTGACCCAAGTGAGCTCAGTTCCAACTGTGAGGACAGTTCCACTCTGCATGACTCTGGTGAGGGTACAGTCACATATGGATGATTGTTTTTAAGTCTGAGGCTTTACCACTAGCTCAGATTGTGACAGTTGACTTTCAGACTACAGTGGTATTGACTTTAACTACAAATCACCTAAAATGACAGCCTTTGAGGTAGAGACTCAGGCTATGATGGTTTGTCAGGATAGGTTAAAATACTTAGTTTCTCTTTCTAATCTGTTCTTCACACCTTTGTTAAATACTCCTGATTCTCTTCTGAGGAAAATGTACCTACTTACTGTTGACAGTCCCTGAATGCCAAGAGTAGCTACACATTTTTCTGTGTGGGACACAGAGCTACCTTACAACATTTTCCCCCTCACCAGGGGTGCCTGGACACCACTGGCACACTGCCAGGAGGAGGCAGGGCAGAGTCCAAAACTAGGGTCCTCAGTGACTCTTGGTCTTTCTTCTGGGTACC
The DNA here is from genome assembly GCF_004785775.1 of Grammomys surdaster. Lineage (NCBI taxonomy): Eukaryota > Metazoa > Chordata > Mammalia > Rodentia > Muridae > Grammomys > Grammomys surdaster. The sequence continues at coordinate 473,353 of NW_021620469.1, read as the reverse complement.
CAGGTGTCACCAGAGTATTGTCAAGAGAGGGAGTTAGGAGGGGAAGTCAGGAACAGGAATATGCAGTTTAAGCTCACCTTCAGGGAGTCCACTCACCAGGCAGGAAGGGGAAGCAAGCCCAAGATGAGGACAATTAGGTCTGATTGAGAGGGAGGGCCAAGTAAGCCAGAGAAGCTGGAGGGGAGAAAACCTTCCTGGGAAGCCTTAGGCTCAGCTCTTTAGTTGAAAGGCTTCTCCAGGCAGCTTTCTGAGGTGATCTTCGCTTGTTCACACTGGTTTATTTGATGGTGGATGTGAATGTATACACTATATTTGGGGTGAACCCAGGATTAAATACCTTTTGCCAGGAGGTGTACCCAGGAAGGGGAGCTCATTGGCTGAAGGTTCAGGGCTATCTAGATACTTCATTAGCATGGAGAAGAACTGTGGGTGTCATACTACGTGACTCAGTGCCTGTAGTCTTTAGTGGAGTGTTGTGGAATGTCTGGGACACGTGTTCTAGAGCAGGTACACAAGATAGGGAGTGGCTGCACTCCTGCCAGTCTGAGCTCACTCAACCCTGGCCAGTTCTTTTGTCTGTCTGGTAACATGGTCCCATGTGCCCTATATAGAGCTAGGTTTATTCTTCATCTGTTGTGTATCAGAGTGTGTTTAAGCAAAGAAAAAAAATATGTCATTCGAACTTCTGGCCTGATTTAACTGGTTTACTTTAATAAACTAGTAGTCAGCTTTTTTGGCTGACTACTGATTACAGATCCTTTTGCTTGGAGTGTTCTTCCCTCAGACTGTCTATCACATTTAAAGTTTCTTGCTCAGGTCTCCCTTATTGGAAGTCTTCTCTTACCTTTCCAGCATGGAGCAGCATCCCCCTCCTCCTCACCACTTTACAGAAGCACTGTGAGCAGGTGCTGCTCAGGTGCTTCAGCAGCAATTGGAAGGGCAGTGTGCACATAGGTCTCACAGTTACCAAATGAGTTTAAAACTCATCAGGTGGGCTTTGTGTTTACACAGACTCACAGTCCAGAAGGTAAAAAGTCCTTCCTCATTCATACCTCCAGGGAAACCATAGTCTGGAATAAAGTAACTTCTGAGTCTAAGCATATTGTTCACTTCATAGCTACTTTATGCCTCCAAGGATTTTTTGGGTTTTAGTACTGAGCATCTAACCCAGGGCTTTGCACATGCTGAGCCCGTGCTCTACCAGCGAGCTCCATCCCAGTCCTTGGCAGTATGATGTCACCTGTGTGGAAGTGGAACTAGGAACTCTGAGGATGGGCAAGTTCCTTTCTTCAAAACAAACTTAGACATTAATAAGAAAACATGATAAAATATAGGCAGAAAAGGAGAAGCCACCACAATATTCAGCCCTGTACAGTGACTTCATGGTTATATACATTTCTTTGTACTTTCTGTATTAAAAGTTTTGGAAGACAGCCAATAACAATCTATCATTTGCTTCCTCTTTCTGCCTTTCTAGAGATGCCTTGCCTTGCAGAATATGCTGATGGTTTATGGTATAGAGCAAAGATTGTTTCCATTAAAGAATTTAACCCTTTATCTGTCCTGGTACTGTTTGTTGATTATGGGTCCACAGAGAAGTTGACAATAAACAGGTAAAGGGAAATAAAAAGTTGAATAAGGTGCTGTTTAAAGAATATTTGTGTGTGTGTGTGTGTGTGTGTGTGTGTGTGTGTTATATATTTCTGTGTGGAGTGTGTGCCTATGCAGAGGTCCAAGGTCAACAGTGATGTCTTCTATTCCTCCCCACCTTCCTTTTTGAGACAGGGTCCCTAACTGAACCTGCTCTCCATTTCAGCTAGATTCGCTAGCCAGCAATCCCAGGATCCACCTTTCTGGGGAAACAGGCTCGGCTGTTATTGAGTCCTAGGGACCCAAATGCTGGTCCTCATGGGTACACGGCGAGCACTTTACTCACTGAACCATGCCTGTCCTAAATAAGGATTCTTTGTTTTGTCTGAGATGCGAGTATAACTAGAGCTGTTACTTGGTAAAACTTTGACTTATTTTTGGTTTGTTTTTTGTTGGTTTGTTTGTTTTGCTTTTTTGATTGGATTTGGGTTTTGTTTGTTTGTTTGTTTTTTTCGAGACAGGGTTTCTGTGTTATAGCCCTGCTGACTTGGAACTCTCTGTGGTTGCTCTTGAACTCACAGAACTCTGCCTGCCTTGCCACCCAAGTACTGGGATTAATGGTGTAAGCAACCGGCACCTCATTTTTAAAAGAAAAAAATATTTTAAAATTGTTTATAAATTAGTATTTTTTATTGTGACAATTATGAAAATATCTCATATTTTAAGAGATTAGAGCTTTTGCTGAACCTCACAACCAGAATTATGATACACCTTGAGACCATTTAAGACTTGAGACTGCTATCCTACTGTGTACTCAGCTGCTTGTTTAACCTTTAAGAGAACAAAATGACAACCAACCTAAACATGCCACACATTTCCCATGTAATCACCTCTTACAATCTAAGTGAATGCATAGCTCTAATCTAAATTTGTATTTTCTTCCATGCCCTGATTTAGAGAGCAATGTGTGCAATGATGAAAAATAAAAAATAAATGAAAATCTGCAGGAGTTATTTTTCTCCTTCTACTATTTGGAATCCTGGGACTGAACCAGGTCTCAGGCTCCTTGGCAGCTAGTCTCCAATCTGCTGAGCCAGCTCATTATCACAGATTGAATATTTTAAAATATACTTGTTTTTTATTACTTATGTGTATTATGTGGTTTTGAGCATGTTAGTATAGGTGTCTGAAGAGGCCATAGATATCAGATCCCCTGGGGCTAGACTTACATGTAGTTGTGAGCCATCAAGCATGAGTGCTGAAACTCAAAATCGGGTCTTCCGGAAGAGCAGTGTATGCTCTTGACTATTGATCTCTTCATCTTGATGCCTCGGGCCCCTAGATTAGGAATTTTTAATGTAGGTTTTTATTTTGAAAAGATATGCATAAGTTTACTATATTAGTGTTTAGATATACTTAGTATTTAGATTAATTGGCTTCTAAATACATCCACTGTATTATTGAACTTTACATTTATATTTTCAAATCATTTTTACACAATCTACACAGAAATCCTTCCCGTTAAGCATGCTCCATTTCACCCTTACCTAGCACAATAAGCTACTTTCTGTCCCTCTGTGCCTAGTCTTCAAGGCTCACCCATGAGCTTTAACTGAGAATTTAAATCATGGCATTCGATCATTTTATCAATCTCTTGTAACAGACTCCGTCAGATTCCTGTTCAGCTTATGCAGTACCCAGCCCAAGCCATAAAGGTGCTCCTGGCAGGGTTCAAACCTCCCTTAAGTGACTCGGGAAAAACAAGAATACCATACTGTCCCAAGTGGAGCATGGAAGCATTGTGGACTATGATAGACTGTCTCCAAGGAAAACAACTGTATGCTTCCTCTATGGTAATTATGTCTTAATTAGCCAAATTATTTTAAAACTATTTCCAAAAGCCCTATTAATTTCATAAAGTGTTTTGCTTCTGCTTAAAAAAAAAATAATAGTTAAAGCATTTAAAGCTAAATAGTCTATAGAAGTTAAGTCTTTTTTTGTTTTGTTTTTTTGTTTTTTGAGACAGAGTTTCTCTCTGTAGCCCTGGCTGTCCTGGAACTCACTCTGTAGACCAGGCTGGCCTCGAACTCAGAAATCCGCCTGCCTCTGCCTCTCGAGTTAGAAGTTAAGTCTTAAGACTAGTTAAAATGTTTTTATTTGGGACTTGGAATGGAACTATACTGCCACAAGTTATCACCCTGGCCCTGTCACATCCACCAAAGGAAAAAAATTAGTTTTAACAAACTTTATTAGCCTAAAGTGATACATAATGAGTAATATAAAATAATAAATATATATACCACATAATCAAAACACTTTCAAGTTAATGAAAAACAAACATGCATACCACTGATTAATCTGAGGTAGACTCAAAGTACAGTAGAGGTATAGGTAACTTTTCAGGCTGGGGAGAAGTGTAAGAAATGACTGTTCTCATCTAAAGAGACCTGAAAAGGTGCATAAGAAAACTTGTAAGTACTCAAGTAACTCACTAAGTAGGGCCCAGAAAATTACACTCAAGCTGCATCCTGAAAACTATAGGAGCTACATTCAGAGAGGTTTGAATTGTAAGGTGGGGAACTGGAGAGGAGCCTCAGGAGTTAAGGGGGCACAAACTTCTTTCTTGCAGAGGGATCCAGGTTTGGTTCCCTGTGGCTCTCAGCAGTCTACCCCAGTTCCTGGGGCCAGATGCCCTCTCTGAGCTTGCTGGCACTGTAAACACGTTGTGAACTTAAATAGACGAAAGCAAAGAACTCACACAGATTAGATTTTATAAAAGAAGACAAAATTCCAGATGGTAATCTTTTTAAGTTATATCGTACAGTAGTATCCCATAGACAAGAGAGAACCTAGTTTTACATAGTGTTCTAGAAATGGACATTTTTTTATCCTTACACAGACACACACACACACACACACACACACAATTTTTGTCTGGGTTCTGGCTCAATATTATAAAGCTCAGGACTCCCAGACCTCATCCTTGACACAGCCCTGGTCTGGGCTGGTGATACAGAAGGTACCTGTGAGTTATCCTTGGTCCTTGCAGGTATTCTGGCCTGCCTCCCTCCCTCCTTTGTATTCTCTGTCAGAATCCTGTAGACTGCCTTCCACAGGAATGAACTCACAAGGAGACAAGCTATTACTAGAAAATGCTTTTGGAAAGTCCTGTTATCTGTGCACTAGTATATACATAGTACATGAAGGGTGTTTCTAAATAAGCCAGTGAAAACTACAGACAAGCCAAGTATTTATTACAAATATGTATTTCTTCACTTCTGTGACTAACAGCCCAATCTTAGCTTATGCATAGCAGATAGTGTGCTGTATAGAATGTAAAGAAACTTTTACGTTCTAAAGTAGTATAAGACTGTTGGCTGTCTAAGCAGAAGATACTTGAGATTTCATTAGTTTAGGAGGAGAATGGAAGGAATAGATTTTAGCAGGAAATCATTAGATTTGCCCTCTGAAGATAAGAGTATGAATTAGTCTTGTGTCTTCCTCCCAGGGAGAGCAGCCAGATGGAAGAGGGGAAGGGCACCAAAGACAGTATTGTGTTTTGTTTATTGGTGTTGGGTTTTTTTGTGAACTTCCTGCTCCTGCCTCCTGAGTGTTACGATTATAGGTGTGTTACCACAACATTACAGGTGTGTACCCAGACACATTGTTTCCTGATAACTGTTATCTTTCAATTTTTAGGCTCAGACACCAGAACAAATAGTGACATTATATGAAGACGAACAATACCCAGTTCACATGTCCTTGGTAGAAATGGGGCTTGCAGATAAAGATGAATGATGTAAGTGTACATTCTTGGTCACCTGTTTAGTCAGCATGTGTGTCTACATGAGTGCTATGACCAGATTAATGCTGAATTGCTTATAAATGTATTTCAGATATTCTTATTTCTCAAAAGATGAAATTCTATAAGAACTCTCTTGCATATTTTGTCACCTGACACCTTCCTACCTCTTGAACACCATTATCAATGACACCTTGTATTTGTAAATATAGTAGTGGGTGTGGGTCAAACAGAACAGGACAATTTGTACCACAAATAATTTATGCTCATTACCAAACAGCAGGCATACAGAATCACTGGGGACCTAGCTAACTAAGTACAGCATTAAATCAAGTGTTTAAGTAACACTTTTTGTTTTTCAGGTGTACAAGGGCTCCTGCCGCTGTTCAGAAAAAGTTTTCTGTTAGATTTGTACCATTTCAGGTTTGATTTTAACTTGCTTTGCAGTGGTATCTTTTTTCCTCCCTTAGTCTTACTTGTGTAAATTGTTAAGGAATGGTGTGGTGTAAAGTTAATATTTTCTTTGAAACATTTTTGTTTTTACTGTAATTTCAAAATAAAATTTAGTCATATAGAAATTTTAGTTCATGTTATTAGGATTCTGCTTAAGAAATACAATTCTGTATTGCCTGAGATGTCTCACCCATGGCCACCCTCACTCTCTTACAGAGGTATTGAGATGGTGTTTGTAATTATTACATAAGTCTTTATGGTTTTGCTGTATATGAATATAGTAGACTGAGTAATGGGAAACCTCGGTAACATTGTCATTGTCTTCACTGCCGTGTCAGTGGGAGCTCTACTGATTCACTGCCCATCAGAGTGAAGATCTTGTTAGATACATACGTAGTTATTGGGTGTTTTGTTGTTTCTTAATTGCATTCTCCTACAGGGCCCTTATACACATGAGAAGTTTACTTATATGTGCATAGTACAGCGATATGCTGGGTCATGGGGCAATTACTTTTGAAAAAGTAGCTACACATTCCTGAAGATGGCAGTTGACACCATTTCCTTTAAAGGATATGCTTCATGTCTTACTTTAAAATAATAAAGAAATGAATAAAGTATTATCTTGTTTTGTTTTTCACATTCAGTTCTTAAATCACACAAAATTGCTATTTTTTAATAATTGCCAATACCTATTGTCTAGTCATAAACTTACGATAACTTGCTCTTTCTTTGAGCATACCTTGCTTGTGCTGCCTGTCACTTCTCTGGTGACAATAACAAGAAGGGGGCTGTGGTTGTCTGACACCAGCTACATACTGTTTTTGACAAGTTATGTAGAATCCTGGCTGTAACTGCTTTCTCCTAAGACTTCTTAGTACTTGTAACATGGTCTGGCCTGTTTGTGCTTGTCTCCATTCTTTCTGCAAGTCTCCCGAGTCTTTGTATGGGACGGCAGTTTTCATCTTGGTTTTGGCTGCAGTGCTGTTTTGGCATTCACCTTTTAGTTCACATCCCATGGAACAAGTATTTGATACACTTCTTTTATTCTTGGGTTTTCTTATTTTGAAAACCTGCACAGCCGGGCAGTGGTGGCGCACACCTTTAATCCCAGCACTTGGGAGGCAGAGGCAGGTGGATTTCTGAGTTCAAGGCCAGCCTGGTCTACAGAGTGAGTTCCAGGACAGCCAGGGCTACAGAGAGAAACCCTGTCTCAAAAAAAAACAAAAAAAAAAGAAAAGAAAAGAAAAAAGAAAACCTGCACAAACCATGTGTGGTGGTGCATGTTTTTAATCCCAGCACTGGGGACACAGAGGCAGGTGGATCTCTGTGAATTCAAGGCCAGCCTGACCTACAGAATGAGTTCCAGGCTTCACAGTGGAAATTGGTCTCCAAAAAATAAAAACAAAAAAGCAAAGATATTAATAAAAAAATCCAAAGTAATATTTTCATAACTATAGACAGACAGACACTAGATAGGCCGCTTTTGTGTTCAAAGAATGTAAAACAGAGACTGTATAGCAAAACTTTAATTTTAAAATTCAAACATAATCTTTTTATTTAGACACATTATATAAATTAAACAACTAAACACATAAGAAATATACACACTCTGAACAGAAAAGCCACTTAGTGTTAATTCATGATGAATCCCACAGAGACCTTCACATTTCTGTGTCCATTAGCACGTTACCATCTTTGTCCTTCACTCTAACTCGGCCAGATGTGTACTTTGTCTCTTGATGACCATTTGCATAGACAGTCTTAACAGTTCCATCGGGATATTCTCGACTCTTGAACTGGGCAGTATGGAGCTCTCTTTGGCCATTATTAAACTCTATGATTTTGTTGCCATCACTGTAAAATTTAAACCAGAATATAATTTCTTTAAAAATTATGTATATACATGTGTGTGTGTGTGTATCAATGTCAACAGGAGCTGGGCATAGTGGTAGGTACACGGCTGTAATGCCAACCCTCAGGAGGACTAAATGTTCAATACCAGCCTGAACACAAACAAAACCTTGCCTTACAGCCCCTGAAATTTAAAATAGAGCTAGAGGGAGCTCAATAGAAAAACACTTGCCTGGTGTATATGAAGCCTTGATTCAATCTTCAATACTATGGGAGAATAAAAATAAAAGAAACATACACCAGGAAAGCTAGCTAAAAGTAGCCTTTGATTCTGGCTATTATTTCTTCTCCTAAACACACTATAGTTGGTCCTTTCTCTTCCCAATACAATTGGAAGTTCTGTTTGCAGCTTTTCAGTTCAGTTCTAGCTACCAAATCAGCCTTTACATGTGACCATGAAAAGTTTCTATTAATAATTTACTTTATATTTTTACTATAAAGTGTTTAGTTTTTTGTTTTTAATTTTAAATGTGTTCAGCCTCTGAAATTTATTATTTTTTTGCAACAGAGTCTCTTTATGTAGCCCTAACTGGCCTGGCAACTCATTATGTAAAGTAGACTGTCCTAAAACTCCCAGTGATTTACCTGCCTTCTCAATTCTAGGGTTAAAAACTTGTGTATCATATGTAGCAAATGTGCAGTTTGGTGTTCGTGTGGGTCCCCCAATAACTAGAGCTGGTGCTGTCCCTGAATCTGTTGCCTGCCTGTGGATCTTGGTGCCCTAACTAAGCTGCCTTGTCTTGATTTCAGTGGTAGAGGATGTACCTAGTCCTGAAATGACTTGATGATAGGGCGGTTTGAGGGGAGGAAGAATACCCAAGTCCCCCTTCTCAGGAGAAAGGGGGGGGCAGTTGGGGGAAGATTTGTGTGAGGGGGGGACTGGGAGGAGAGGGGGTGCTGATATTAGGATGTGAAGTGAATAATGAAAAAAAAAGCTTGTGTATGTCGCCATGGCCAGCTCAAAGCTGTTTAAATTTAACTATTCAGTTTCCTTGGGGGAAAGTTGAGATGGCTCTTTTTCATTAAATTGAAGACTGCCTGAACAATTAACACCAAGTGGATGCTGGACATATCTATGGGATATTCACAATGAATTTCCACAACTGACAGAATTTCCATGACCAATAGAAGCCTGGAGTTACAGACTGGGAGTCCAAAATCCAGAACGTAGATGGACAGGGGTTACCAGCAGAACAGTCTTGTGCCATATACATGCGTGAGACAAAAAACCCATTCCAAGAGCTTCCTCGGGGGAATCTGTGCCCCACACAGCTGCAATTGAACAAGCCACATGATTTCAATGGCACACTACAATCTGAGAACCAAAGCTCTTAAGTAATAAAAAGTAATCCTGACCAAATACTTGGGATTTGCCTATGAAAATAAGAATAGCTATGAGTTAATCTATGTTGAAGCTAGATGTATTAGTACATACTTTTTATTTCTCTCTTTATTACACAAAACTTCAAAAGTAAGAGTAAACAAAATCTTAAATTTGTACTTTCTTTAAAAAAAAACAAAAAACTATTCTACACTAAGGGAAATCACTACAGTGACTATAAGAAGTCCATGGACCACCTGAATTTGTTTTACTTCCTTGGAGAATTTTTAGCATAGATTTCATGTTGATTGATTAGTGTTAACTGTTTTTAAAAAGGAGGTTTTAGTTGTCACATCCTAAGAGAAAGAAGGAAAAACTCAAAATTAGATGTGGCAGAGCTTAGCCAGGGCTATGACTAAAATGGTGAGGTAAATGGCTCTGTATCATCAGGCTGGTGATGGATGGCACACACCAGACTCAGCATGTGGGAGGCTGAGTCCAGCCTAAGCTACAAGAAACTCTGCTTTAAAACAAACAAAGAAAACCACTGTTTTTATTATTATGGATTGGGAGCATTCAAGGACCACATAAAACTAACTTTCAGAAATATAATATTCAGAAGGACAAAGAGCTTAGTGATTTTGAAAGTTTATGCCAAGAGATTAAACCTGTAACAGAACAGAGAGCTTGAGAATTGAAAATACATGTAAGATAGGAATGTCTAAACATGATTCAGGGGTTCTATCAAATATCAACTGCACATTTGAGGGCAGCCTGCCTTCTGTGTCTCCTGTTTTCAGGATTCACTAAATTTCTAAACAAACAACTTCCACTCCTGAGTTCTGTGCAGCCTCCCTAAGTCCCATTAGCTCACACTGCTTCTAAACTTCACAGTGCAAAGGGCCTGTGTTCACTTCTTATCTCACTGAGGCTTCAAGTCACTGATGTATTTTGTTTTATATTTGGGAGGGTGCATGATCCCTTACATGTAGAGCCAAAGAAAGAGTCTACCTTATTCCCTTAAAACAAAGGAACCTTGCAGATTGGGCTGGGCTCGCTGACTAAGTGAGCTTCCTGGACCCAGCTGACTTTCCCCCTCCCCCATTCCCAGCACTGGGATCACAGGAACATGCATCATGTCTTTTATGGGATGGTAAGTTCCAATTCAGACCTTCACCCTGCACAGCAAGCACTCCTCTCTACTGATAGATACCCAGTCCCAAATGTCTCAGATTTATTTTAAAATTAAACCATGAAAGTTGGAAAATATAGAAACAGATTTAGAGGTGTCATACCGTTGTACTCGGACAATTGTGCCATCTGGAAAGATGCTCTCTTCTTGGCCATCAGCAAATAAAGTCTTAATGGTCTGGTCAGGAAATGTGATTTCTTTTCTTCCATCTGGGAAATGCTTTTCTGTTTTAAAAATGATTGTTATCAATATATTTTCTTAAAGGAAGGTTAGAATTTAACAGTGGAAGCAAAGTAAGTTGTACCTATTTGTCCACTGGAGAAATGTAAGACTTCAAGTCCTTCTGGGTACGTGGTGTGTGTGGTCTGCGCAGCAGCATAGTAATAGACCTGCAAAGACAGTCAGTCAGTTTGCCCCTTCTCCTGAGATGACGCAGCTAGAAGCATCGCCCTGAGCATACATACCACTCTCTCATCTGGCATGACCTGCTTCACGTCACCATTGAAAAACGTAACGGTGATGTTCTTCCCGTCTGCACTCACTTCTTTCCGAGTTCCATTGGGAAACAGAACAACCTGGCACCCATTTTTATAAACTTTTTCTACCTGAGAAGACACAAGGTAATTATCACTAGGTAAGATTTCCTCCTGAGACCATGCAACAAAGGTACGAGGAATTCCCTGCCTATTTACACATGTCCAAATTCTTCATAATAAAACATTTTCTAAAATCAAAAATAGAGACTCCTTATTTCACCAGGGATTATGCTTTTCTCCATTTTTGTTTACATTCTATTTATGTTAACTCATCTAAAACAAAACCTCTCCTCAACTTGGTATCCTGTAGAAGACTAATAAAATATGGTTACTTCTTTTCACTGTTTATTCTCCTCAGTGCTCAAGGCTAGACTGAACTGTGGCCTTATTTCAATTAAATGAACAAGATTAAGATATAAGAAACACAAACCCAGTGGAAAAATCCTTAGTTACCTTCCCCAAACATATACCATGTAATTCCCTTTTCACTCCTCCTTTTGGTCAGCACACCCACTTTTTCCAGTTAGAAACTTTTTTAAAGTCAAGAAAATGGGCCACAGAGATGGCTCACAGGTTACAGGCACTTGCTGCCAAGACTGAGAACCTGATTTCTTAGGACCCATATGTTATAAGGAGAGCACCAACTCCTGGAAGTTATACCCTGACTTCCCCACAGGCCCACACAAATAGCTGTTAAGGCCAAGAACAAAGTTCTATGCCAGCTGGTAACAGTCCTGGCTCCAGAACAGTATTACAAAGACCACAGAAGAGAAAAATGAAGAAGGCCTTGTAGCTCTGTGTAATGCAAAATCAAGTTAAAGGGATGATATTCCTCCTTCTGTTTACTGCTGAATGTTCATGCCCCACAGTCCATAAGCTAAGCACCACCGACAGCCTTCAAGACCGACTCTAGTCACGTATCACACAACAGTCACGGATGGGCTGCTGCATAGTATTCTCCCCATTAGTATAATGAAGCAGAGCATTCTTTATTCCTCTTTATCCTAACCATCGTCATGCAAGGCAGCATCACGTTACCTGTGTTTGTGGTGATGGTTGTAAGCCTGTGCTGGCAGTTACAGAAAAGTACATCACACACAATTATATAAAGTATACAGAACTTCATATAAAACAGCTGTGTTGCTGGTTTGTGTCTTTTCCATACTGTGCTTTTTATTTTAGAGCACACTCCTATATGAACATTTATGGAAACACCATACTGTGTGTTTATATCATCACTCACAAAGTCACCTGTGCTTCAGCTTATCTGTCACTTTGCTCATCTAGGCCCTCAGAACAATAGCTCTACCACATACATATCTATGCACACACTCTACATATGTTCACAGACATGGCATGGCCCAGGGCTGAGGTAGATGATCTCATAGGGCTGTGGGAGCACATTCTAGGATGTTCACATGATAATACAGTCTGTAACGATGCAACTCTCAGAACAGGTCCCTGTTGTAAAGTGACAAGTGATACTCTTTCCAGAGTTTAAGGCTTCTTATTTTAATGCACCGGTATTTTGTATCACATTTTTTAATGACTTAGTGATTTTTTATTTTTATGAGAATTGATTTTATATCAAGTTCTATGCCTGCCTGTATGTCTGTGTTCCCCTGGAACTAGAGCTACAGACAGCTGTAAGCTGCTACATGGGTGCTGGGAACTGAACCCAGGTCCTCTAGAAGAGTAGCCAATACTCTTAACCACAGAGCCAATTCTCCAGCCCCCCTACACAATCATTATTTTAAATGAATATGTTTTTAACCTTTCCATCAGGATGATTGATTTCTCCCTGAATTTCTTCCTCTTTTTCCTCTTTGTTTTTATATTCAAGGTGTGAGAAGTTCACTGGTTGAAGAGGCTCTCTGGGCAAGGCAGCCTACAAGACAAGACATTTTTAAGCAATTACAGCCTGCACCTATTAAATTAAAAGCTAGATTCTAAAATTACATGATTCTATAACTAGTGTTTGTTGTTATATACAAAATATTTGCAATGTTAAATAAAGGCCCTCCTTTATACCTGGTTTGGAAATTTAAAAATCCATTTCAACCCTAAATAAAGTACAGTCACATATTTAACAATATAAAAAGATTTACTTGTCCTTTATCTGAGCTGCCTAAATCACGAGGAGGCACAGACTTGGATCTTCTAGATGGATTTCCTGTTAGGAAGTAATTGTCAGAGTTAGTTTTAGTGCTTAATGAAAATATTTAACTTACTGGTCTGGTAAAACCTTTCCTTTGGGGCCAATGAGACGGCTCATCAGGTAAAAGCACTTGCAGCATTAAAAGCCTTCAAACATTAATCCTTGGAACCCATATGGTGGGAGGAGAGAACCAGTTTCCACAGTTGTCAGCTGTTCTCCACAGAGCACAATAGCAACCACATTCTCACACAAGACAGAAAATACAACATTTCCTTGTTTGTCAGTGCTGTTTTATTTAACCCAGCTACCTTATTTTACTTGTGTGTATATGTGAATCTGACTGTATATACATAATGCACTCAGGCATGTGGGAAACAGGAAGAGATCATCAGATGGCTCAAGTGCTCTTGCAGAGGACCCAGCTATAGTTTGCAGCACCTACATGGCAGCTAACAACACTAAACAAACTCCAGTTGCAGGTAATCCAGTGCCCTCTTCTGGCCTCTGCAGGTACCAGGCAGGCATATACAAACAGGCAGAACATCCATACATAAAACAAAACACCACCTTGCAGGAAAAAAAAGGCCCAGCAATATTAAAATAATTTGGGCTTATCAAAATAGATAATGAGTACATATTGGCCTATACTTAGCTTATAAGCCTTAGCTTCATAGCAAGCTCAAGGCTAACCTGAGCTATGTGGGACTCCATCTTTTAAAAAAAAAAGTTGACAAGCAATAGGCTGAGAAAAGATTTTGTGATGTAGGTAAGTCAGAATGGTTAAAGACCTAAATAAGTATCCTTTTTAAAAAAGAAAAAAGGAAATTCAGTGCTGAAGAGACGGCTGAGTTTTCCAGCACCTGCCTTGCATATATGAAGCCTGAAGCCTTATTTTAAGCCGTGGGTTTCAATTCCCAGTAATGGGATGGGTGTGTGTTTAGTATCCATATAGCTAGTCAGCAAAGGGAATGGTATTCAGTGCATTTAAATGATCATGGAAATGCAAATTAAAACAATGACAAATGCACTTAGCGGTTAGCAAAAACTTAAATATGACAGCATTGAATAACAGGAAAGTATGGAATCCCACACTTTCCTAGCTATTGAGAGCATAAAATCAGGGCTAGGGAGACAGTGCAGTAGATAACACTAATGCTGCTAGCAGTGACCCGCTTGAGCTCAGTCTAGAGGACCCATGTGGGAACTTACTTTCTTACAAGTTTTCTTCTCAGTCCACATGTGCAGCTCACAAACAATAAATTAATCAAAACTTTAAGCATATATTAGTATGTTTTTGAAATATTTTGTTACAATCTCTTGGTATTAAAAATATTCTACCAGCTGGGCGGTGGTGGCACACGCCTTTAATCCCAGCACTTGGGAGGCAGAGGCAGGTGGATTTCTGAGTTCGAGGCCAGCCTGTCTACAGAGTGAGTTCCAGGACAGCCAGGGCTACACAGAGAAACCCTGTCTTGAAAAACCTAAAAAAAAAAAAAAAAAAAAAAAAAATTCTACCAATTGTCCAGTTATTCCAGCCCTTACTATGTACCTAGAGAACTGCATGTATGTTTTCCAGCTACAGAGAAGAATGTCATCACACACCAACTAATACAAATGAATTTGTTGAGGCTGGAGAGATAGCCCAGCAGTTAAAAGCACTAGCTGCCTTTGCAAAGAACCTGGGTTTAGTCTCCAGCCTCCAACATGGTAAATTCATAATAATCACAGAAAGAAAAAAGTGTGGAGCAAATTATAAATCGTATTAACGTATGTAGTTTAAAATAAAAAACAAGCATGAAATGCTATCAGGAAGTATTTGAGGAGTAAGACCAATATAGAGACCTTAAAACAACCCCCACAAGAGTCCAAGTTTCTCCAGAAATCTCATGATGGGGGAGGGAAAGTCTACAGTGCAGGCTCCAGAGGAGGAACCGGCCTCAGGAAGAGCACTCAATTCTGACAGCTTATCTCAGAGCTAAATGAATACATGCATATTTTCTGGCCTTTGTGTTCTCTTTTCTATAAAATTTAACCATTACAGTTTATCCAAACTGTGAATGAATCCATTTTCCTTTATCAATTTGTTTCCTAACTTCTTTTTAAACAAACTAAGGCAGCAGTTTATATACTTGTGATACAGAGGTTTCAAGATCATTTGTGTTTAATTCCTTGAATATAATCCTCTCTCCTCTTCTCATCCCCTTCACTCTAAGCCAGTCTCACTTGGCCCAGATTGGTCTTGAACCTATGGTGAGCCTCTTGACTGGTAGGGTGACAACTCATGTCACCAAGCTCAGCTCAAATTACCTATAACACTCTGAAATATAAAAGAACCATGCAGCCTCTTACCTTGTGCTGGCAAATACTTTTTCTTATATTTTTCTACCTGGACTCCTGAAGAAGCATGACTCTTTTGAAATTGAATTGATGAGTTCTACAATATGAAAGATAATTTTTAATATAATTGTTAGTCTACATTTTATGACACTGAATTAAATTAACTCAGTTAAGAGCTGTTCTTCTTTACTCTCAATTACCACAGAAGGACAGGTAAATTGGTGGCTGTCTAGGAATCACACACACACACAGAATCCTCAAAAACAGACCATCATGTCAATCAGCCTCTTCCACAGACTGCTCTCATGTCCACGATGGTTGATGAAGCCACCTGACTCCCCCATTCCCAAATCTGTGCCCATCTGTCAGGACATCCCACCTCCCCAGTGATAGTATCTTTGGTCTCTTGACCTACCCCACCATCAGTCTCTGCTCTGTCCAGCTTCAGTTTAGGACAATCCCAGAAACTGCCACCATCAATTCTAACAATTCCCTCAATAAACAGATGCACAAATCATAATTTCAAAACAGTTCACTTATAAGATCTAGACCGTAGGGTATTCCACCAAACAATTAGCAAGATAACTCTCTTTAAAGAGTCAGTGACACTTCATAAAACTAAAATATTTAAAGTCATGATTTGTACAGCTCCTTTCAACTGCTTTGGCCACACAGCATGGTAAGATGTTCATACTAGTCAGAGCAGGGATGGTTCAGGACTTTGTCACACCCCTCTGTGACCTGTCTACTGGGAAGCTTCCATGATAAAGTCTGGTAGAGGACAAGTAAATGCCTCTTCTAAGCATTGTATCCTGTCTTTCCAGATTATCCCCTAAACTCTGACCCAGACAATGTCCACAGCCTAGAGCACACAGTGTATTGATCCATGCATGCTTGCTATGTCCCCTGCAACTCAGTGTATGGCCTTCTGATAACACCTGACATTCATGGTTCCTAACAGTCACTCTGACACAGTGCAAACCTACATCATGCTCCCCAGTGTAGCAACATTCATCTTTGCCAAAATCCAAGTCTACATCAAAAGAGCTCAACAAGAAAGAAAGAAAGAAAAAAAATAAAATCACTTCATTCTAGTGCAAGGTCTCCCACCCGTGTGGCCCCACTGCAGCTACAAACCAGTCTTCCCTGCTCTCCTAGGTTGCTTTCCATTGTAATAAAGACCATGACCAAACGCTGGAGGGCATCCCAATCATAATCACTGAGAAAAGCCATGGAAGGAACTCAAGGTACAGAGATCATGGAGGAACAAACACTGTTGTGAAAATTGACAAATATGATGGACTGGATGCCATTTCTATATCTGTTGTGTAATTTACATAATTGTTATGGCTCTGTTTCATTTATACCTGGAAGAAGAGGGTTGTTGTTTTTTTTTTTTTTAATTAGACAGAAAAGGTGAGGTGTAAAGGTAGATGCTGCTACTGAGGTCTAGTTCTCTAATTAATTCTTGCTTTGTCAATAAAGGCCAGGAGCCAATTGCTGGGCAGAAGATAACAGGTGGGACTTCCAGGTTCCAAGAGGAAAAGGAGATGCAAGAAGAGAGAGAGAGCCTTTTTCTGCCATGCTTTGGAATGAGAAGAAAACAGCAGTTATGTTAGGTCTCGGGGCAGCGAGGGACTGCAGCCTCCACTATGGGTGGGAACCAAGGATGTTGGTGAGGGCTATTTGATACAAGCCACTAAGTTTAGGACAGGAGGAGAAACAGATAATTGGCAAAGGCATGTATTTCCAGGCAGGGGGTATCTGCACCCAGCAATTGTGCCATGGAAGGCAAGCTGTAAGTGATAAGCTGAGTGTGTGTTTTTTTATCCGTGGATTCAAGGGTCTCAGGAGTAGGCTGGTAACAGGACCCCTCCAGGAGCAAAGGCAAGTAGGAAAGAGAAGCCAGGTCAGTGCTGACAGCGCCAATCCTGGAGCTAAGCAGGAAGGGACAAAAGGGAGCCGGGAGAAGCTAGTAGCACACACGTCCATGGTCCTGGGAAAAGTGTGTTTTTAAAACTACACTCAGCAGAACACTGCTTTCTCTTCATGGATTGTTTAACCTAGCCAAGGCCTCCTGTGAGCAGTAGCCAGGACTACAGTAGGCTAGGCCCTCCTACATTAATCATCAATCAAATAAATGCCCCACCAGCTTGCCTACAGTCCAATCTGATGGACGTATCTTCTCAACTAAGGTCCCCTGTTCCAGGTGACTAGTTTGACCAGTTACCTCCCTAGGACCTTTGGTTTCCATTCTCAGACAACTGTCCCACATCTACCTTCTGCCTCTTCCTTCCACCCTCTTAGCTCAGGTGAGTGTGCTCCTATTTCCTCAAGAAAGGCAGAGCTTTAGAAGACTCCCTCCAGCTGCCACTCTGCATCAGCCTGGTCTGGACTTGTCTCACAACAGACTGCATCTAGCCAGAGCCAGCCCTCACCTGTCTTAAGATGCTTCCTCCTGCAGCTGTGTCCTCTCCACTGAGCCACACGCAGCCTACTCATTCTCCTCTCTAAAAGAACAAAATCCTTACCCCAGTCTGTTCAATCATGGTCAACAACTCTACAGGAATATTCAACTCTGCCCTTATCTTCTCTGCATCCATGCCACCATAAGCACTCCAAGGAAGAAGGTCTTGATGTGCTTGGGAAGTTTGGGGCTTGGGAAATAACCTAGCCATTAGTCCTCAACAGGCCCAGCAGGTCACTCAATCTCAAGGGACCCTTCCTCAGGACACGAGGACAGCCTTTTCCCTCCTCACCTGCTTTATCACTAAGCACAAATTCTGAATGCATGTCATCCCCAGACTGCACTTGTCCTAACAGCAGTCTAGGGCAGCATCCCCACATGACAGCTGGGAGGTCTGTCATGCTTACCTCAGCACCTGAACTCTAGGTTGGTTTGAATGAGAATGTCCCCGATAGGCTCATATATCTGAATGCCTGCTTCCCAGTTGCTGGGTAAAAAGCATTAGGAGGCGTGGCTTTGTTGGAGGAGGTGTGTCACTGGGGACAGGCTTTGAGGTTTCCAAACTTCACACCACTCCCCATGATCTCTTTCTGCCTCTTGCTTGATAAGGATAAAAATGTAAGCTCTTTACTGTTCCTCCAGCACCATGCCCTTCCTGCCCTGCTCCCCACCATGATACACATGGACTCTCAGCTCTGCAGCCATGATCCCCAAACAAATGCTTTTCCTTGGTCATGTTGTTTTGTCACAACAACAGAAAAGTAAATAAGACAAGTGGCAAACTACACAGCATCCCAATTCTGTCCCTGAATAAAGTTTACCCTGGAACTGCAGTGCTTGTGACTTGAACAATTATCACCCTGTCCACCTCCTGAGCTTTCAGTCTGTGACAGTCCCCTGGATGTGTGTGACACTAACTTCCCACCCTCTGGATCCACCACTCCATTTCCTGGCTTTATGAGTTTAAATGTACAAACATTAGCCTTCACCCTGATTTGACAGACAGGCTTCCCAAGCCTACCATGGACTCATCCTTTTTTGTGGCTGTCATGTACTGGCAGGTCTTAGGACTGTTCTCAATAGCTTCTGCTCTCTTCCAGGCATCCAGTCGGAATCTTTCCATCACTTTTATCTCTTCTCGGAGGTCTGTATTCTCTTTGACTAGCATTTCTATCTGGCTTCTGAGGCGACCATGTGTACTTGACCATTTTGTTTCCTTCCTTTTCAAGTCCTCCTGTAAATCTGTTATTTGCTGTTTCAAAGCCTCTCAAAAGAAAAAGTTACAAAATGAAAACAAGACAATGGGAGAAGAGATGCATCAATAAAACAAAATGCCATCCCACTACAGACCGCAGGAGAGCATGCCTAGATAGTAAATGACACTGGCCTTTCCAGAGCTGGGATGTGGAGTCAGGTAAATAAGTGCTCACTTCACACTGTCAACAATTGATCAGAAGCCAGGACAAAGCAGATTCAGCCCCGAGTGTGAAGTGAGGGAATGCAGCCTAACCTAACCACTAACTAAAACGGGTAAATCAAAGAACTGCATGAATTCTTGAACAGAGGTCGTCTTGTGCTAAAGAGAAAACTAGATCCAAAGTCATAGCCACCTGCCCTGAAAACAGATGAGCTGAGATCGATGAGTAAGGCTGTCCAAAGGTGGTGAGTCACCTCCACTGACGGCTCACAGTCAGTGCAAAATTAAATTCCTTGTTCAAATTCCCACCCCTTCTCACTACTGTACCTGACTAGTCTTTTAAAAAAAGACATTAATGAGTAGAAAGCAATATTGAGAAAATGAAGGAGGTACGACATTTGCCAAGCATCTACAGGACCTTGGGTTTGATCCCCAGCAGCACAACAAACAAAAAGAGGAAAGAAAAGAAGGAGGGAAGGAGGGGAATGAGGGAAGGAAATGAGGGGCTGGGATTGTAGCTCAAAGGTAGAAAACACTTGCTGATTTTCCACAGCAGGCTCCTCACAAGGCTGAGGCATGGCTTTCACAGCTGCCTAATTCATGTTAGGCATTCGTGTTTCATAAAATCAAAAGGGAAAGAACACTGTAAAATTCATTCTGGGAAACCAGTATTACTCTGATAACAAAACCCATACAAGTACACAACAAAAATTCTCATTTCTGTACTTTCATGCCCTGTCATCAGGCTGAGGATTGAACCCTGGGATTTGAACATGCTAGACAAATGCTAACTCATACTCTCAGACTTAAAAATTCTCAATAAAACAAGGAGTTCTCTTTTCGTGAGGCATACATTCCCTGGTGGGAGAACTTCAGGGTCAAAAATGGAGAAGAGACTGAGGGAAAGGAGGTCCAGTTACAGGCCCAAACTGGGATCCATCTCAAGGGGAGGCTCCAAGGACTGACACTATTACTGATGCCATGGTGTGCTTACAGACAAGAGCCTTAGCATGGCTGCCCTCTAAGAAGCCCATTAAGTAGCTGACTGAGACAGACACAGATACTTACACCCAACCAATTGACTGAAGTTGACCCCTATGGTTGAATGAGAGAAAGGCTGGAAGAAGTTGAGGAGGAGGGTGACCTCAGAGGAAGACCAGCAGTCTCAACTAACCTGGATCTCTGAGATCTCTCAGACACTGAGCCACCAACCAGACGGCATACACTAGCTGGTATGAGGCTCTTGACATACATACAGCAGAGGACTGCCTGGTCTAGCCTCAGTGAAAGAAGACACATCTAACCCGCGAGAGACTTGAGGCCTCAGGGAGTGGGAAGGGCTTGTGGGGTGGGGGGAGTAGAAACATCCTCTTGGAGACCAGGGGAGGGGGTAGAAGATTGGGGGGAATGGAATGAGGAACTGTCAGAGTTCGATAAAGACTGGACTGTAAAAAAAAAAAAAAAAAAAAGATTAAAGATAATTTAAATAAATAAATCATCACTTATTCCTGATGATATGACCTTGGTTTTAGGTCAAAAAAAATCTTAATACAGGTATATGCAGACAAAAGTAAGTAAGACCATACAACAACATGATTAGTTTGATTTCATTCCAGGGATGCAGGGATGGTTAAACATGTAAATTAATAAATGCAGTACAATACATAGAGATAGAAATCACATTATCATCTCAATAGATACAGAAAGCCTTTGACAATACCAATAGCTCTTCAAGATAAAAAGCCCTGAAGAAGCTGGAAACAGAAGGCTAGAGCAAAAAGGGATGAGAAATAAAATACAAAAAAGGAAGAAATGTAATTATCCCTGTGTGCAGATAGCATGGACCTATACTTAAAAACTAACACATCTATCAAAAAACCCTCCAACTGATGCTTTCAGCAGAATGGCAAATTATTGTAAATAGTCAATGAACCAAAATCACTAAATTGCTAATATATTAAATCACATTCACTAATGGGATGTGACAGAAATCAGGAAGACAGTATCAGTTATAATAGCTTTAAAATATACATATATCAGATTCCTAGGACTAAATCTAACCAATGAGATAAAAATCCTCTACAGTGAAAACTAAAACACTATAAAAAATAAATGAATAAATAAATAAATAAATAGAACAAGACACTGGAGAATAAGATGAATTCCCACACTCATGGGTTACCAGAATATATTGTGAAATGTCTGGACTACCAAAAGCAACTTTCAGATTCAATAGCTTTGAACCCCCAACATTCTTCACAGAAATAGAAAAAAAAATCTGTAAAATGCATATGAAAGCACATGAGACTCTCAAAAGCAAACGCAGACTGAAAGGACCATGCTAGAGACGCCACAGAGCCTGATTCCATAGACTAGAGCCACGTCAACAGGGACTGGCTCAAAAGCAGGCACACAGACATGGCCAGAACAGAGAGCCCAAGGTAATTCTATACAACTTCAACCACCTACACTTGAAAGGCAAACTTTGGGAACAAGTAAGATGACCAAGTTGCCCTCTGAACTCTAAGCGTGCCTTGTGATACACACATAAATTAATGTAATAAAAAATTTTAAAAGAGAAAAAATAATAAAGGTAGATTTAAATGGTCAGAGCAAGGATGAGATATTTTGTTCATCTTTGTATATGTTTATAATGGAAATATATATTACCTTACCTTCTTCAAAAGGTTTACTGAGCACACCACAAGGAAGCAGTGGGTGGGCAGCAACCACAGAGTATGCCTACATGCATACATCACCTTTTAAGATGGGGATTTTAGTAGAGTATAAAAAGCTAACCTACTATATTTAATAAACCAATGAACCAGATGTAACAGCACTTCTCCCTACTTAAATAAGCTAATAGAACAAATACCTAGAGGGCTAGGTACAGTGGTGTGCACTGTGATCCTAGCCACTCAGTATGCTGCAGAGATAGGCTCTCAAAGTGTGGGCTATGCAGTGAAGCCCTGTCATAAGAAGGTAGCTGAGGGGAAAGCGCATCAGCCGGGGCAAGACTTGGTCTTGTGAGAGATGAGGGTTGCTTTCTATAGTAACATTTACCTATCTTGACTTGGGCCCTAAAGGCTGAAGAAAGTTTATTTAACTCCTTGTCGACTAGGTAAAGTCACTGACAGTTTAAAAAGGAGACAGTTTAAAACAGGATTCTAATCTTTATTTCTAAGGGAAAGTAAAAGGGGGGAACCTATCAGATGATATGCTCTCTTGATTTCTAAGTTACTCTCCTCTCTTCTAAACTCTTCTGCTGTCCTCTTCCTCCTTCCTCCTAATCTTGCTCTCTCCTTCTGCTCTAATGTCATCATTCCTAGATTTTTGTATCTTTTTTCGGAAAATAGATCACATGGTTTTACCAAGCATCCTTTTTTCACAAGTTCAGTAAAAGTTCAAACATAAATTCAAATCATAAACTGAATAAGAAGTTTACAACAGAGATGTTTACTTTGTTTCCATTAACAATAGTTACCTAGCTAGACATTCACTATCTGTTACTAGGTTCCACAGGTTGAGAGTCTAAAACTATAATTTTTGTGTCTAAGTTAGCATTGAAGTTTTGCATGGATGAACCCAGTCAATATTCTACCTTCTGTCCTTGCATCTACAATAAATCATTCATTCCCTTTTATGACCTTTGGTTAATTGTCTTACAGCTCTAGGAATGTATTCTAAGTTGTAAATTCCTGCTTTCTATCTCAGAAGCAATCAACTCGTGACACGTGAAGACTGACAGAGTTCTCATTGCAGTTTTCATATCAGAGAGGACTTTAATAGAAGTCCTACTATAAAGGGCTTAGTAGTTATAGTATAATTTTAGGAATTCTCATAAAATCATCAGGAATTAAGAAATCATATATTTGTTTAATTAGCATCACAACAAGACAGTACATCTTCATTGATCTGCAAAACTCTGCCCAAAAGGATGGGCTAATACCTAGTTATTGTTATACATACTTAATAATATCAGGAAAGGCATTTTTTACCTTGTTTTTTTTTGGTCTTTTTGTTATTTTGTCTTTTTTTTTTTTTTTTTTTTTTCAGAGCTGAGGACCGAACCCAGGGCCTTGCGCTTGCTAGGCAAGCGCTCTACCACTGAGCTAAATCCCCAACCCCAGGAAAGGCATTTTTAATAGCAGGAATCTCTCCTAAAATGCTGTCCCCTTGGCCTTGCCTACAAGGGCTCATTCAGCATGGTTCATAGTCCACGGAGAAACCATTTCAGGAAGATACCTGCTAGCTTTTAGTGTATCCTACATGGCTCCTGGCAGGCAACTAACACTGCAGGTGTGCAAATGAGATGGCAACATTGCCCTCAGGTGCCGTGCAACATGGGAGGTATGGGAGGCAGAGAGTGAGCTCACATTTTATGCAGCCCAGGTACAGCTGTGTAAAACTGTGCTGATAAGCTGGGGTGTTTAGCTTACAGTCTAACATATATGCTGGTTTTTATACTTATCTGAGTTTCCTTAGGAAGCTTTGCATGTGTCAATGTACAGATACATTAATCTATTTTTCCCTAGGTTAATAGTTCTAATAAATGCATTCATGGAGCTGAAGAGACAGCTCAGTAGGTAAGAGCACCAGCTGCTCTTCCAGAAAACCTGGGTTAGATTCCCAGCACCCACCTGGTGACTCCCAACCATTTGTAACCCTAGTGCCAGGAGATCTGATACCCTTTTCTGATCTCCAGGAGCACTGCACATATGTAATGTACATACATACATGCAGGCAACTACCCACATGAGTAAAAAGTATAATTTAAAAAGTGCATTCGTTGTTTTTAACTGCTACTTTCCTCTGCCATGCCCATGTCTACCTCTAAGATGAACTGAAGCATTACTTGCCCTCTCATTTTCTAAGTTTTGGAACTAAATCCCTAGTTAGTACATGGGCATAAAACTGCTACAACTGAAAAGAACTAGAAGCAGTCACTGTGTGATGGTCAAACTGAGAGCACAACACTGAACTGGTGCACATCCAAGCTCTGGCTTGAACCAGGGTCTCTGAAGGAACTTTGTTACTGAATAAAGGACTGGCAACTGTATCTGTCAGTCGCACTGTGATACTCTGTCACAGACACCCATTTCTCTCCATACCCATCCCCTTCTTGAGATGGGGTTTCACACTCTAGCCTTTTCTCCTTTAGCCTTCTAAGAGCTGGAATTAGTGGCACACATGACACCCAGCTCATACTTTCTTTCTGAAACTTCAAAGAATTCTAATGGGCCTCGTACAAGATTCCTGTCTTTGTTAACCTGGAGTGTGATGGAGAACCAGGTACCTGTATCTCCTCACGCTCCTTTTTGTCTGGGAATGTCCGTGCAGCTGCTGTGTACTTCTCGAAGACTTTGCGCTCCTTTTGTAGTTTCCTGGTCTCCTCTTTTCTATACTCTTCTATTCGAGCTAGTTCTCTTGCTTTTTGTTGCTCAAAGTCAGCAATTTCTTTCCTACAATGAACATGCCACATTATCATGGGACAGTCTCAGTATAATGACCTATGTGCACCCAAATGTGAGGGTATACACCTTCAGTCTTAGCACTGGGAGGCCGAGGGTAGATACAGGATCCCCTGAGTACAGAAAGACTCAACCCCAGCCCAAGCAACACAGTGAGACCTTCCATCACAAAACTAAACAAAAAAGCCCTGAGTTATAATCCCTAGTGCTAAAAAAATAAGTAAATGAAATCAAATCAAATTAATGCTATCAAAATGGAACCCAGGACCAGAATGACAGTACTGATCTAGTGAATCTCTCTAAGATCCACTGACCTCAAAAGCTAGCCAGTTCACTTGCCCTAACATTCATTCATCAAGCATCTACTAGGTACCCACTGTGAGCCTAGGAAGTGGGAGGCAATAGCCTCTTACACTGCAGTGGGGAAAACAGACAGTAACAGGGCCAGCAGGATGGTTCGGCAGGTGAAAGGGCTTCCTGCACAAATCTGAGGCCCTGAGTTGGATCCTATGGTGGAAGGACAGAGTCCTGAAAACTGTCCTTTGACCACACTGGTACTATGTCATGCATGAGCCTTACAACATATACATGATACACACACAAACAGTGAAAAACAATAAATGTCTGACACATTAGAAGCATTAGGAGAAAAACAAGAAACAGGAGGTTATCTTTGGCACACACACACACACACACACATACACGCACAATAACAAATGTAAAAATAATTTTTAAAAAATGAAATAAATGTGGAAGACTGGAGTGCACTAACACAGTGGTGCTTACATAGCAAATTAAAGAAGACATTTAAGGAAGCCCAAGACTCAGAACTGGACTGCTGGGCTGGAACTGTGGCCCTCTTCCTTAAGAACGCAGAAATGGCAGAAATGAGCAGCTTTCTTGTTTCCTTGTTTCTAACACAGGAAACAATCCCTAAATCCTTTTATGATTTCAATGTTCTTGAAAAGTATAAATCTAATGAAGTATAGAAGTCGAAAAGTTACACTGAGTGAAGACATTTAATTAAGTTCCTACTTTCTACCCATTATTTATTTTTAATTTACATTCTAATTTTTTAATTGTGTGTGTACATTATGTGGGCGCACATGTACATAGCACCTAATTGGTCTGTCTCTCCACCGTGTGGGTCCTGGGGAGTGACCTCGGCTTGGCAGGCTTAACAGAAATGCCTTTACTAACTGAACTAGCTTGTTGGCCCACAAACCTTTTAAAATAAGTATACAGTTACAAGAAATAATCGTAAAAATAAAGATTTTTTTCATAAGATACTATTCTGCATCTTATTTTTAAACCCACCACAGGAAATATATACAGTAACTGAGTTTCTGTTAAGTGGGTTAATGCTGGTCTTTAATTCTTTATCTCTATCCTCTGGGACCAAGCATATTTTAGAATTCATACTTTTTTAGATTCTTAGAAAAGAAGAACAGAAATGATATCAGGAAAGACCATGGAGTAGGAAACTGGAGAAGCTGTCCTTTCACCTAAACAAGCTAAGCCAAGAGGAGACAACAACTTCAGACCTCTGAGGTCTAGAGAGGTGAGCATGCAGCTGGGGCTGTGAATCAATTCCAGCATTTCCATAGGAGCTGCTAGTAACCAGGCCTCCTGTGGACAGTGCCATCCACCCTGAGGTGCCCTACTGGTGCAGAAAAACATGAGGCCGTGTGCTCTGCTCTGCCCCACACCTCACTGACGGCAGGAAGAGCCAGACTGATGCTTCCACATCCTTTCCAGAGAGGCTTGTTGAAAGAATTTAGAGACAAAGCAGCTCTTGAGGGTCAAGATGACTAACTAGAAGCACCCAACACTCGCCTACTTCTCCACAAAGAACGAAAGCAACATGTATACAGCTGCTCTCCAAGGTGAGCAACCAACACTAGAACAGCAGAAGAAAATGGAACTCTGAGCCAGGCAGGTGAGATCGCTCAGTTCGTGGGGTGCTGACAACTGAGATTGATCCCCAAGACCCACACACAGTAGAAAGAAAAAACAACTCCTGAATGTTGTCATTTGGTCCCACATGCATGCCCATGTAACACACACACACCAATTTTGTTTTGTTTTTTGAGACAGGGTATGTAACTCTGGAACTGACTTTGTGGATCAGGCTGGCCTTGAACTCAGAGATCCACCTGCCTCTGCCTCCCAAGTACTGGGATTTAAGGCATGCGCCACCAAACCCAGCAATCAATGTAAATTTAAATATTCATTTAAAAAGAGAAACTTTGTGAAATGTAGGCATCTAGGGCAATGGAATAATAACAAAACCAAAATACCCTCACATACCCAGTTCCACAGACAAAGACTCTGTTCTGCAGGGCTGGGGAGTGTGAAAGAGAAAACCAGCAAACTAACACACAGATGCACTATCTGTTGGCAAATTTCAGTTCTCACAGGTTTATAATACACAAGATACAAAACCTGAAATCCGCACTGTAGTCTTAATTTGGAAAAGGATTTCATATCTCCCAGGGAGTTAGGATCTGAAATTAAACTGCTCTGTGGGTCAGAAATCCATGCACATTTCCATATCTGGAACCCCACAGACACTGTTCTACACTGGCACAAAAAATACCCTCAGGAAACAAACTTGGCCTCAAACCCACATAATACTCACACTGTAGCAAATGGGTGTTTAGACAGCAAGGCATCATCCCAACCCCATACACTGACAGACAGGAAGTTTGCCCTCTACAACCTTGGGAATGGCCAGTGTGAAGACTGAAGGCATCACCCTACTGCCATCCCTCCCTGGCACCATCAGTCCTGTTTAACGGAACAGGCAGAGCGCTCTATGGCTACAATGGGCATTGTAGCTCAAGAAATAGTCAGACAGAGACCACTACAAAAAACCCACAGCTAATCAAAATGCAGAAGTGTGTGCCCCAGTCCCAGGGGACACATCTACAAAGCACTCTAACACCCAGTGCTCAGGGAACATGGTAGAAGAGGGGCAGGAAGACTGAAAGAGCCAGAGGACCAGGGAGTCAGCAGTGAGACTGTGTCCTAACAATGGGAAGCTATACCCACAGTCTCAACAAAAACATGAGCTGAATGAGGATGATCCTGAGAGTGGAAACATTGTTCCCCATGGAAAAGCACAGTGAGTTATCCAATACTCAATGGTCAGCCCTGAAAATACACATACGAGTACCATACATATACACAGACTGAGCAGGTTATATTTAGGAATACACATGTATATACATGTATGAATGCAATAACAATGAAAAAAGAGGCCATGGATTTAAAAGAGAGTAAGGAGAGGTGAGTGGAAGTGTTTGGATGGAGAAGAGAAAGGGAAAGGAGAAATGTTGTAATTAGGTTGTAATCTCAAAGAAAAAAAGAGTAAAAAATAAATAAGAAGAATACAATCTACCCCTAAGTTAAAGCATACCTTTATCTCCTCCCTCAAGGGTTAACCCATGCACCAACTAAACCTAACAGGCATACAGAGAACACTGCTCAACTGTAAAAGGCACATCCTTCTCAACTATGAATAGAGCATCCCTACCATAATGGACTATCGGTAGGCCATGAAACAATCCTCAGCAATCTAAAGATAAATGAAATCATGCAAAGTACCTTGCCTAGCCAGAAGAGAGCAAGTTCCAGAAAGCAGTACAACTAAAAACAAGGAAGCCTAGGGAAAGGCACAACTCTGGGGTTTTTGTTTGGTTGGTTTGGGGGTTTTGTTTCTGCTTGCTTGTTTGGGGTGTAGGGATTGCTACAGGGTCTCATTCTGTCATTCAGTTACCCACAGTAGCCTCACATTTGTGGCATCCTCCTGCCTCAGCTTCCTCAGTGCTGGGATTACAGGTCTGAGCTACCACTTTTTTTAATTTATTACTTATTTAAATTTTAATCTATTTTAAATTTTGTGTATTTGTGGTAATTTATGATTATAAAGCATCCTTTTTCTAGAATGATATAAAATCACATTTCATTTGTATGCACAGGGTCCCATTCTAAAGTATCCAGTTTCCTTGTAAACTGCTGGAGTGATCACATACATAAACAGTAATAACAAAATGTATTTACACTCTTAAAATTTTAAATCTGACTGAAATATATGTGTATTAAACTATAGGAAAATGAGTGGGTTGTTGTTTTCAACATAACAGTATGAATATGCCCTGACCTCCAAATCTGTTTAATGATTGGCTTCAATTTCTAAAAAATTCTGTGTAATGAGTATAAAATGCCGTATGAACTTTTAATGCTAAAACCCCATTTTAAACATTACTTTCTGTGCATATATGGGAAACAACAAAGGTCGCCAACTGTACCTCAGAAGTAGTTCTTGCTTTATTTTAATGTTGTGTCTTTATTTTAATTGTTATGTTTTCTAGTGTCCTTTTCCAAGGCAATTAACTGGCATTTTAAAGTAACATAAAACAACATACTGTTGCTCTTTTTATAAAATTTTCTTCCAAAGGGTGTTGGAGAAAATAATGATGAATTGAAGTTAATCTAAAGTATCTCTGGACAATTCTAATTGTTCTTGGAATACAATGAAAACATGCCAATGTTTCATACAAGGCTGTTTTAAGCTCAGCTCTTCATGTGTCAGCATACTTTCATGTTTCTCACTAGATTCAAATTTGGACAACCTAAGAGATGAGCTCACTGTGGTTACATTGTTAATTCAAGCCCTGTTCCTGAGGTACAGTGGCCCTAACATGCTAGGCACAGGATCAACCAATATTGTTGAATTTAGGAAAAACAAGGAAGTGACAGGCTAGGAGGAAAAAATTAAAAACAAATGAACAGAAAACTCAAAAAAAATTGGCAAAGTGAAGGTCATGATTTGCAAAAGAGGACACCATAAGACTGACAAAAAGCTCCACAGAACCTCTGAATTCATGCAGATCATTTGGTTAGATTATTCGTGAGAGCTTTGAGGTACAGCTTTAGTGTTATAATAACTTTATAAAATATAAACTGTTTTATCAAAAATATTTATACATTGTTACAATATTATTGCTTTTGCCCTCTGTAATTGCCAACATAAAATGCATAAAATGCACTTAATGTAAATGCTAGAGTTTGAGGTGTCTGCTTGGCTGCTGTACAAACTGGTGAAATTAAAAAGTGTGCTTATAACTCAGAACATTACAACTTGGACATGCATATGTACAAGCACATACCATGATCATCACTGTGGTTGACAAGCACAAGATGACTAGATTGATGTAAGTGTGCAATGCATGTCATTAAAGGGTTAATCACGTTCACTGATTTTGGGAGATCTGACTAAATATCCTTGAGTGTTTAGACTTTGGGAATGCATACAGTTAACACAATGTCTTGGTTCCAGTTAACAGAAGTTTTCACTCTTAATATTAAATAAATGATGATGATCTGAGCCACCACATCCAGCTTTTATTTTATTTTATTTTATTTTATTTTATTTTATTTGCAGTACTGGAGACGGAACTCACAGCCTCATATTTGGGTATTCAACCATCAGCCAGTCTTGACTACATTGGTAGGATCAAAAATTAAATAGATAGATAGATAGACAGACAGACAGACAGACAGACAGACAGACAGATAGATAGATAGATAGATAGATAGATAGATAGATAGAAAGGTGAGGGTAGATAATGCCTAGACAGAGAGTCAGACACACAGAAGAAAATACTGCATGGAGATAAAAACAAGACGGAAAGTGGCCTGATGGCAGTGACCACTGAGGCAGAGACCTGTGATACTCACACCAACCAAGGCCCACCAGGGACTGCCTCAACCACCAGAAGGCGAATGGGTAAGAAAGCCCAGCTAGAGGTCTAGACTTCAGCCTTCCAGCTTCTAGAAACACAGATTTCTATTCGTACCCAAGTCACAGTGCTTTGTTACAACAACCTGGGAAATGACCATGCTGGCCAGTTGCCACTGGGTTCAGAACTACAAAATGATTTTTGAATTTCAACTTATCTTACCACTAAAAATTTCTCTTTAATATATGTGGCTAAACTAGGTCACTTCATTTAATTAAAATAAATATTTTGAGACAGGTCCTCATGTAATCCAGACTGGTCTTGAATGCACTATATAATTGAGGGTAACCTTGAACTTCTGATCCTCCTGTCATCAACTCCAAAATCCTGGGGTTGTAGGAACATGATGACACACCTCAAATTCACAGGTGCTGGGGACCCAAACGCAGGACTCCTCATGCATGCAAAGTAAGCATTCTAGCGACTAAGCTATATTCCTTAACTAAAAATATATTGATATAACAGAAATGTGCCCTTTTTTTCATTTATATTTATTACAAATGATCAAAATTGTGCCAAAACTTTGAACATAGTCTTAAAGAAACAATTAAATCATTGTATTTTCTCTTCTCATAGATGAAAACTTACCTCAGTTTTTCCAAGGCACTTTCTCGTTCAATACGAAGTTTAGCTAAAGATGTGTTCTCAGCTTTAAATTTTTCTATTTCTGATTCCAATTCAATAACTTTCTCTCTTAAAACCTGAGATCGAACACTGTCACCTATAAAACAGACCATAAATTCTAAACTTTTTACAACCAAACACTAGCCATCTATGAATGCAACAGTCAAGAAGGTTTGCCATTGAACCTGTGCCATTATACTATACAGGAAACAAAACTTCAAAAAGCAGAGGAGGGAACAAAAGAGACCTGGCTTTCTAAAAGCAAACAGTTTAACCTTAAGAAAAAATCAAAGCTGGCAGCTGCATGCCTGCAATCCCAGCACCCAGGAAGCAGAGGCAGAAGGATTACTCTTAAGTTCAAAGGCAGTTTGGTTTGCATAGTGAGTTTCAGACCAACAAAGGACTGCTATTATAGATAAAAAGAAACAGTTTAACTCAAATCCTTTAAAAAGACTAGCAAGTATAGAAATGAATTAATTCACATGAGATCTGTGATTTGGGCTAATCAACACCCAAACCAAATACAAACAAAAGAAACAGCGCCTGGACATGGGCACATACCTGTGATCCTAGCACTCTGGAAATTAAAGGGAAAGGACTGCAAGTTCAAAGGCAGCTTGAGGTACATTGCAAGTCCAGGCCAGCCTACTGAATTGGTCATCATCCTATTTCTAACACACACACGGGGATGGGGAAAGGGGGGACCAGGGTTGCATAATTTATTAAATTTGCTATTTGAAAAGTAGTGAAGTTTTTGAAATATTTTTTATCATTTAAAATTATATGTACATATATGTCTGCATGTAGATACATACATGTGAGTATGGTGCCCACAAAAGCCAGAAGCATCAGACCAACTGAAGCTAGAGTTACAAACAGTTGTAAACCACCTCATGTGGGTGCTAAGAACTGCATTTGGGTCCTTTGTAAGAACAGCAGTGCCTTAACTGTGAGCCATCTCTCTAGTCCCACAACAGTGAATACTTTACCCTTGAATTCAGCAATCCTAATCTGGGTATCACCTAGTCCAACCCTCCTGAAAAATAGATCTGGTCTGTACAACAAGATAAAAGTATGCTGTAGATAGAACAATGTAATACATGTCAATATCACAATAGTACATAGGAAAATTATCTACAAAGAAACCCCCAAAAAATGGCATGGAATTTACTTTGGAAATTTTAATTATATATGTTTTTGCTTTGTTACATTTTCGAGCATTAAAATTTCCTGCATATTTGAGTTTATGTGTTAGAGCAATCTTAAAATATTACCTTAAAAAGCTGGAAGAGATGATGCAGCTAGTAAGAGCACTTGCTACCCTTGCAGAGCATCTGATGCCTTTCTGGCCTCCTCAGGTATCCACATATATGCCAGATAGATACACACACACACACACACACACACAAATTCTTTTGTATCTTAAATAAGCCATGGGAAAAATGGCTCTAAGAAGTAGAAATAATATTTTAATACATATGTACATACATACACTTACTTTTCTATGTGTAAGTTTATTTCAGAATGCATAAATGCAATGAATGATAATGTTTATACCATCATGAAAGGTTAAGTCTAGGAAGGAAAAATATAATTGTATAGCACACACACACACACACACATACACACATATATACTCTGCACCTTATCAACAATTTGGAATTTCTTAGTTTCAGTTCCTAACAGTCAACTACAAGCCACAGACATTTCATAGAAAATTCCAGAGATTATTTTCAAATTGCATTCCATTCTCAGTAGCAGCACAGTGAGTTAGAGCAGCGTCGCACTGAAGCATTGTCCTTCTGTCCAACATACATCCACACAACTCAGTTACTCATTGGTCACTTAGGACCCATTTAGGTTATCAAATCTACGGTCGCAGAAGTGCAATGCTCGTAGTTAACCCTTAATGCCCCAAAGGACACAAGTAGTGTGCTGGTGATCTGATTGTGCCAAAGATAAAGTCATGAAAATTACGAGCACATTAAAAATAACAGCAGTGTAGTAGCACACCCCTGCAACATTTCCTCATGCCTTGACTTACCTGGTGGTTGATCTTGACTCAGGTTTAACTTGGGTTCATTTTCTAAGTGTGACTCTAATTTTGGCTTTGGTTTCAAAGAAGGGAAGAATTTTACCATCAAGTCAGATGGAGGAGGAGTTGTGCTCCTGTCAGACTTGAAGTCTTCTCCCCTCTTGACTGGTGCAATCTTCCTTTTTATTGTTTTGTCCAGAACACACCCTTCACTCTTACTGCGGCACTGTGTCTGGGGTGTACCATATATGGCTTCCTCACTGGGAATAACTCCACGTTCATATGGATTCTCCTCAAGGTCTGTCCAAGATCTTTCATCATCAAAGTCAATTTTACTCCCAACTTGAGAGGAGGGCAGTCTCAGTGGTTCTTCTAATACTTTCTTGTTCAGGCTTTCGACTATGACAGACTCGTCACTGCTACACTCTTTAACAGATAGATCCAGGTCTGCATCTCTCCATTTATCTTCGTGAGCCCCAGTGTCTCTAACAGGTCCTCCGGCATCACAGACTTGTGGACTATCCTCTCTGTTGCTGAAGACCCTGTCCTCAACCTCGGTGGACGGTTTGATGGTGATGTCATGCTGCTCCTCAGAGTCAGTGCTACTGTCGCTGTTGGCAACGTCATCATCCCTTGCATCCCATCGGCTCTGGTTCTCAGAAGTGCTGGTTTGGAAGGCTTTCTTACTAAGTTTACAGGACAGTTTCCTCAAACCATCAGGTGACCCTGAACCCCGTGACAAGAGCATGGCCTCGAACTCACTCTCATTCTCATGTGCAACACTATGGCGGAGAATCTCACTGCGGTTACTCTGACCATTAGAATCTGTCTGCTGTGCCTTCTGCTGCTGCACAACTTTGACAGGAGTAGAAGACAGCCTGTGACCTTCGTAGATCTGTTGATCCCTTTCTAAGATTTTCAGTACAAATGAGGAATTACTAGAAAACGATATTTCATCAGCAGCCCGTTCCAAAAATAAAAATTCATCTAACTCCAAGTTTTCCTTTTCTTTTTCTCGTTCCCAATTCTCTAATTTTTTCTGAAGAGAAAAATCGAGGGAAGATTCTGTCTCTTTGTCTGTATCACATATCGGGCTCCTAGAAACCAAACAGCCAAGTGGTCCTGTGGAAAGAGGAAATCTCTCTCTGCCCTGTGTCTTATTCGACATCTTGCAGCCAGCATCCCAGGGCTTTATGCATGCAGGTACATTTTCCTTATTATTAGTTTGTATATTTCTCTCTAACTTGACCTGGTGTCTAAACTGTCCATCACATTTCTTCCCCGTCTGTACTTTTGGTCCTGGTGGGGAGAGACTTTCCCTCTTGGTCACTTTGGGTTTCTGCTTGAGTGAGGCCAGGCCAGCCTTGGATCTAGCTTTACTGTCCTTTTTAACAGTGGGGGTGTCTGCACACAGGTCTTTATTTATGAGGGCCGTTTTCCTTGGCAAGTGCTGTCTGTCCACTTTAGACACAGACTGGTCCTCTGATGGGCTCTGGGTACTTGCTAGCTTACTTTCTTTCCCCTTTTGAAATTTAGATTTAGCATTAGTAAACCTAGCTAAACCTTCTCCTCTTTTTAAAAATGGTTGCTTGGGTTTCGTTTTTGTTAGCAGTGGTCCTTCTGCTTCCTAAAGTAAAAAGACAAAATCCAATTAATTTGCATATACAAGTCATCTCAGTCACGTCCTAAGCCAGTCTCCCTGAAGACCGATAGCTATGGCAACAGCACTCTGCTCACCCGCAGCTGCTTCTGTCTCAGCTCTCGCTCTTCCAGTCGGATCTGCTCTTCTAGGTAGTCCTCGAATGTCTGCTGCTTCTCTCTAATGGCAGCTTTGATCGGCCTAGTCATAAAAACCAAGTCACAAACACTCAACTTACAATGTGAGTATATATGCTCAGTGTAACAGTCCATACCTCCCCCTGCACTATAAGCTAACATTCTCCAGGACCAGGTGCCAGGTTAGAGTTTAACAGCAGCACACAGGCTTCGCATGTACTAGACCCTGGTTCAGTCCCCGGAACAAAAGAAAAAACAAGAGCAAGGTATGACGATAACTATGTTAGCAATCCTAGCATTCAAGACATTAAAGTAGGAGGATACCCTAAGTTCTAGGCCACTCAGCCAAATAGAGTAACCAAGCCAGCTTGGGCTACATAGTAAGATCATGTCTCAGAAACACTTTATAAAGCACATCAAAAGAACTTCCTGTTAAGCTAGCCATAGTGGTACATATCTGTAACCTCAGCAAGTTTGAGGCCAGTCAGAGCTACACAGTGAGACTCTGTCTCAAACAAAACAGGGCAGGCAAGATGGTTCAGCAGTTCAAAACCCAGAACTACAGTGAAGGAGAGATACCTTCAACTTATCCTATGACCTGCACACATGCACTGTGGCACACATGTGCCTGCCCACACACGCACACAGAGCAGAAAGAAAATAAAATTTAAACAAAATAAGCAAAAAAGACCTCTATTTACCTTCCCTTTTGAACACCTAATAAAATCTACAACCCTTTTCTAGCCCTCCAAAATACAAAAATATGTAACTCTGCAAAGGGCCTGGGGATACTAAAGAACCCTTCTGAGCTCCATCTACTGACTGCAGACATATTCACTGGATAAAGTAACACAGTCAGTATTTAACCTTAAACATGGTTAAAACAACATATTAAATATATATTTTTAAATTAAAAAAGGCTGTCAAGTAAAGCCATAATCAGAAGTTATCTGGCCTATAATATGTATTAGAAATTCAAAGATATAAAAGAATAAACTATTTAAAGATACTTTTTCTTTGAAATAACTTCTTTTGGTTTTGAAGACAGGGTTTCTCTGTGTAGCCCTGGCCATCCTGGAACTTGCAGTATAGACCAGGCTGGCCTAGAACTCATTAGAGATCCACCCACCTCTGCCTCCAAGGTGCTGGGATCAAAGTTGAGCACCACCACTGCCCAACTGAAATAACATTTCTTAATTTCTCTAACTTTAATGATGCAAATATAATTTGTAACTGATACCAAATGTGAAATTTCAATATCTGGTTTTCCTTTTTTCCACAACTGTATTTAACTATAAGGCAACAGTTTTTTAAATAGGAGGGGGCATCAAGGTCACCCTGTTTATTCGAGGCTGTTTTCAGATTCTGCTGTGTAGCCTCAGTGCTAGGATTAAAGGCTTGAGCCACAATGCCCAGCAGAAGAGAGTGTGTGTGTGTGTGTGTGTGTGTGTGTGTGTGAAGTGAGGAAACTCCGCCCAGTTCTTCTAATACAAAGGCATGGCTACTCGAACTGTCCTTATTTATTTCCCAGCCATGGTCTCTTGCTTAATAGTATGCAGTGGGTTACATCATCAACCTGACGCTCTGAAGCACATGCAAGAGAAACAAGAAAGCATAAATCTCTTGAGCACAGAGCTCAATAAGGAAAACACCACGTGGTTCATTTCTTCATACTTTGAGTATGAGCCATACCTTTCTTCAATATTAATCACTTCTGATGAATTTCCACTTTTTTGTAAGTTCACATCCTTCCCTTCCTGACTCCTCCCCATCTTCTTTTCCCAACGTGGCAAAACACCTTCCCCTAGGATAAAAATTAGGGACAACTTAGTTCAAAAACTACAGAAGAAAGTTTTAAGACATAAGACAATCCCAAGTTTACTAAAATATTCAATTAAGTGTAGTACAGAGGGCCTGTGTACTATGTAAGACATAGCCTAATGTAGATCACTTGCTTAGTGAGCCTTACATGTAATCCCCAGCACCACAAAAACAAAAAGAAAGGATTTAAAATGTAGCCAAGTAGGCTGACATACATCTGTAATCCCCTGGGAGGCAGAGTCAGGAAAACAGCCATAAATTCAAAGCCAGGTAAGGCTATATAGTAAGAACCTATCTCAAAAAACAAAAAGACAAAAAACAAAAAAGAAAAAAAGAAAAGAAGAAAGAAAACATTTACACCAAAAAATTTAGAAAACTTAAGGATTTTTAATAAAATAAAGAAAAATTATGAAACTACAATTAAGATAATTAAGATACATGACATTCTTCTAGAAGTTGTCTTTTAAAAGTAGTGTTGAAGTCTGTTCCCCCAGCATAGCTGCAGCCATTATATTCCATGCCTACCAGTCATTTCATATTGTTACTGATGCAGAAAAATAGCTCTGACTCGGAACAGGGTCAAGCTGACCACATACCCTGTTATGCTCTGAGGTTTGTTAATCTTAAGAATTCCACAACTGTAAGCTTGTAAGTTCTGTTTAGGACCAATCAGAATAAAGGTCAGTTATAACTGTTCTGTGCAGCTAGCCAAAACAGCTTGAGTCAGAGCCAACCGCTGGACAGAGCTTTGCACCTGCACATGAGCTCATTGGGGGTTTTCTTTATAAAGTGGCCCTAAGAAATATTCAGAGCTCACAGTCAGCTCCTGAGTCTGGTCTGTGGCCTTGATCAATCAGTCTTGGGGTGTATGTTCAATAAACCAACACTGTTCGACTGAGATGGCTGTCTGAGTGGTTTTTGCAGTGATTCCAAGACCTCAACATTGAATATATTGATGGTCATGAGTGGTGCACACATTTGATCCCAGCACTCAGGAGGCAGCAGAAGTTAGACTTCTATGTTCAAGGCCAGACTAATCTACAGGACCAGGAGAGCCAGGGCTACAGAGAGAAACCCTGTCTCAAAAAACAACAACAATGGAAGTAGGGGTGTTTAAAAAGTTACAACAGCCAAATGTAATGCAAAAATTTGATTGGGTCCTCATTTTTAAAAAAGTCACTTTAGGGGGCTAGAAAGATGGCTCTTTGGTTAAGAGCACTTCCTGCTCTTACAGAAAACCTGGGTTTGGCTCCAGTGCCCACATGGCAGCTTAAAACCTCCTGTAAATTGGATAATCCAATGAGGGATCCAATTGAGGGATCCAATGCAATGCCCTCTTCTGACTTCCTCAGATACTGGGTCTGCAGTGTGTGTGTGTGTGTGTGTGTGTGTGTGTGTGTGTGTGTGTGTGTG
>NW_021620469.1:430475-435212 GCF_004785775.1 Grammomys surdaster | reverse complement strand
TGTGTGTGTGTGTGTGTGTGTGTGTGTGTGTGTGTGTGTGTGTGTGTATCACCTACATATATACATATATATATATATGTATGTATATATATATACATATATATGTATACATACATACATATATATACACACACACACATATATATATATATACACACACACACACAAACAAATACTTATATACATGAAATACAAATAAGTATTTTTAAAAGCTGTAAAAGATCATTAGATCATTTTGGGGGTAAATAGAAGAAATTCCCAAAACAGACTTGGAGATTAACTCCTTATATATAATAAAAGTATAGCTATACATACATTCTAATTTGTACTTCATATATAATAAAATACCTCAAATAGAGCATATGATGCCTGAATACTACCTACAATAAAATGTTCAACAAATGATCACACACATACACACATATATAACCACAGACCTATAGATATACATATATGCATATTCCTATATGTATCAACAATGTAAATATGCAACACTGCAGTGATCTTTCAATTATTCTGGATATTTGAAATTCTCCAAAAGAAAAAGAACCTACACTGTGTAAAAAGAAGGAAAGGAGCCAGGTGTGGTGGCACACACCTTTAATCCCAACACTTCAGAAGCAGAAGCAGCCTGGTCTACAAAGTGAGGTCCAGGAGAGCCAGGGCTACACAGAGAAACCCTGTCTCAAACAAACAAACAAACAAACAAACAAATAAGGAAGAAGGAAAGGGCATTTGACCTTTCCATATCAATGACTTCGTCTAGGTTGGGAAGAAAGCATTAGGCCAAAGGGGACCTAATTCTAAATGCTAAATATAAATTCTTTCTATTATGCTGTGTTTTTCTGTAATATAAATTACAAAAAAAATTCATAAAAACACATTCAATTTAAATTTTAGAAATGTTGAGAATAACTTTGATTCTCTATAAAAAGTATTAAACAGGTGTATTATCTGATGGTTATTCTAATAATGATGACTACATTAATTCTAATAATGATGATTAAAAGGGGACAAGAAGACATACCATAAGAATTTTCCAAGTTAAATAGGAAAAAAACACAGTGGGCTGGAGAAATGGCTCAGGGGTTAAGAGCACTGACTGCTCTTCCAGAGGTTATGAGTTCAATTCCCATTTGCAACCACATGGTGGCTCACAACCATCTGTAATTGGATCCAATGCCCTCTTCTGGTGTGTCAGCGAAAGTATGCTCACATACATAGAATAAATAAATCTTTAAAAAAAAAAAGAAAAGAAAAAGAACACAGTATTATATGCTATTCATAATTGCAAAACTGTAAAGAAAAGAAAAGGGGACAAGAAGCATGGCTGTTTTGTTTTAAAGACTGGATAGACTGAGGAGATGGCTCAGTGATTACAGCTCTTGCCATGCTAACATGACGACTGGAATCTGGAGCTCCAGAGTCCCCTTAAGTGCTGGGTGAGAATGGTGACAGGCCTAATAATTCTAGCCCCAGAAGGCAGACAGCTGATATCCCAGAGCAGGACTGGCCACACTGGAGAATCTGACTGTGACTGAGACCACCTTAATGAATAGAATAAGGTCAAAAGTAATGGGATGATTCCCAACATCAATACTGGACCTCCATATGCACATGCGCACACACATGCACATACATTAACACGTTAAAGAAAAAAAAGATTAGCTAGAGGAGTGTAACAAGGTGGTAGAGCACTGATCTAGCATGTGTAATGTTCTAAATTCTATCCCCAGCCTGCCTTCCCGTCCCGTCTCTGTCTCTGTTTGTCTGTCTGTCTGTCTGTCTGTCTGTCTCGCGCGCGCGCTCTCTCTCTCTCTCTCTCTCTCACACACACACACACACACAGTGACCACACAAACATATAGAAGAGAGAGAGAGTAGGAAAAATACATCAGAAAAGTGAAGTGAGCTCAGGAGTTTGTTACCATCAAACAGTAAGAACAATTCTCTGGCAGAAATATGTCTCGTTTTGGGGAAGACAGAAGTACAATGAAGACAAACCTGTTTCTCACATGTCACAGCTGACCTGCATCTGGTCAGCTCTCACCTGCCAAAGCTATTACAAAGATTTTTTTATCAGCCCCAAATTCTCAGAAACACTTGATGCAGAGCTCACTGCCTCCCTCTTTGAAGACCCAATGCTATCTGTGAAGTCCGAGGTAGGAATGAGGATCAATACCCAGCTTAGGGTCAGTGCTATGCAGTATGGGAAACCTTATAATTAAAGCAGCAGAAGATAGGGTACAATTTGAGAGGATGACCCTTGTCACAGGACAAGTTGATAACTCAGTTATGTGACTCACCTGAAGGGTAGTTAGGGCTCTCCTCCATGACATCATTTCTTTTCACATGTGCTTCTTGATATTGTGACTCATAAAACAAATCAGAAGCATTTTTTGAAGTTAAAACAGAATCTTGTTGAGTAGTAGCTCTACAGAAATTACTTTGTTCATCGGGTAAAATGTTGGAAGCACAGGGGTTTTCTTGGGTTGGATTTGGGTAGCTGTGTGGTGGCAGAGTGGTCTTCTCTCCTGAGGCTAAATCTCCTGGAAATCGATGCTTCTGGCTCTGATCATCAGGCAGTAACGTACCTTATAAATGAAAATAATCAACAAAGCTTAGACCATCCTATAATGCTTTGACTTTTATGCAGTAGTAACCCTTCACCCCACAAAGTAATTCCAAAATAATAGGAGTATTTTTTTCTCCATATTAGTATGTCATTTAGCTAAAGTACAAAACCTTAAAATCCAGAGTAAACAAATGTCATATACTTTAAGGTTAGAGAATACGTATACTAGATTTTCTATACAGACTGAAGATGGCACAGTTACAGTACACTGGCTCGGAAGGCACCATTCATGGGCCATCTGTGAAAACACCTTGGCAGCTGCCAACTCTGTCGTCCAGGGACAGGCAGGCACAGGTACAAAGCAGTACAGTTAGCAGCTAGGACTAATGGCCAGTGACTAATCATTTCTCCTTCAGATCAATCCTAAAACTTTCATGTTGTTGGATAAAGGGATTATTACTGACTTTTTAGTTTCTAAACGTATGTTGCTTTTGTCTACATACATTTGTCTACATACAGCTGGGCTGTATGTATCCCTCTGAGCATGGAAGGCATACCAGATGCCCTGTCTGCCATACCAGCCCATGAAATCCTGCTGCCAGCCTTGTTCACCTGATTGCCTCACCTAAATCTGGAATATACACTCATGGAGAAGCGTTTAATAAAACAGTCCCTGCTGCTGGGATTGGCAGAGTGCTTGGCTGGCATGAGTAAGAGAGTCTGTGTTTGATCCCCAGCACTCTATAAAACCAGACAAGGTGATGCGCATCTAGAATCTCAGCACACAAGATGAGGCAAAAGGATCCGAAATTCAACGTCATCTTTAGCTATACAGTGAGCTTAAGACCAGCCAGGGAAATATGAGACCCTGTCACAAAACATACACATACACACACATGCACACACACAGATGCACACAGAATAGTCACTGCTACCTATTCCACATCCACTTCATCCCCAGCCCACATCTAAAATGACAAAGTCAGACAGTGCCCCAGATTGTCAGCTTCAACGTTTCATCTCTTGCAGTATTACCTCCCCACACACCCCAGCATCTAAGTATTTTTGAATGGCAGACATTCCAGTCGAATCTAAAGAGCTCTTTGATAAAAGATCCCAGGGTCGCCAAAATATCTATTCACCCCAACGATCTTCAAGACTCTCTCAGGAAACCTACCAAGTTAAAATTCTTTTTACAAATTATCTATTGGTAAAGCAAAGTCAACCTAGAAACTTGCTGGGACCTCAGTTCAAGGAAGGACAGCAGTACTGTGAGCAGTCACTGTGCTTTCGCTGCTGTGCTGTCACAGCTTGAAATGTTATTACCTTCTACTTAGAAACGCTGCAGCCATGCTTGCATAGAGCCCAAAGATGCTACCCAGACACTGGAAGAAGAGTCATCAACTGCTTTACCGGTGCTGGATCCCACATGCTACAGTACTGAAATGCCAGGCAAAATGTGCCCACTGGTGCAATAGAGGAATGACTGTTACGGGTTAACTGTTTTCTTACTGCATCTGCAGCCTGCTCCACAGAAGGGAACTGATGTCTAATAATACTGTAAACACGGTCAAGTGCTCATCTCTGGGAAGGTTATATGCCCTAGGAAAGAAACTCACTATCATTGTTTTGCTAAATGGCTACTAGAAAAAGGAGAGTGAATTTTCTTCTTTTTTTTTTTTAATATTTTGAATGTTCTGTTTTGTTTTGAGAAATGGTTTCTCTGTGTAACAGTCCTAGCTGTCCTGGAACTTACTCTATAGACCAGTCTGGCCTCAAACTCAAAAATCTACCTGCCTCTCTCCCAAGTGCTGGAATTAAAAGCATGTGCCACCACATGGAGGAGAGTGGGTTTTCTACAG
Organism: Grammomys surdaster; assembly: GCF_004785775.1. NCBI lineage: Eukaryota > Metazoa > Chordata > Mammalia > Rodentia > Muridae > Grammomys > Grammomys surdaster. The sequence continues at coordinate 430,775 of NW_021620469.1, read as the reverse complement.
GCACGTGTACCGTGGTAGGCTGCCATGTTCCAGTAGATGGTCCCATACTCTTGCATATACAAGCAGCACTAATTGAACTCATGAGTGAGGAAGAATGTGTGAGGTGCAGTCAGATGGAGTATGGGAGTAGATATAATCAAAATACATTAAATTCTCAAATGATAACCAATTTAAGTCCAGCCTGGTTATCATAGCAAGTTTCAAGACAGACGGAGCTATAGAATGAGATCCTGTCTCAAAAACAGATGTATGAATATATGCATATATATATATATATATATATATATATATATATATATA
>NW_021620469.1:414028-430375 GCF_004785775.1 Grammomys surdaster | reverse complement strand
TAATTTTAAATATATTTAATTTTATTAAATCTCAAACCTTAAGCAATGGCAATTACACATAACTCATGCCTACTCTAAACCATGAAGGGGCTGTGCAACTGAACTGCAGACTGCCCTTCTGCAGGGAACAATACTCTGATTTACAAGAACAAGTAAACCACTATACTACTGAGTGTATGGGCATCTTGTTATTGAGCATTACCAAACTTATAAAGCCTTTGATTAACGTTTTAAAATAAAAATTTTTAAAAATCAGGCAAAAAAACCTAGTAAATTATAAATACATTGAAGGTGCAAAAAAAAAAAAAGAATGAATGAATGGATGGATGAATGAATGAAAAAACAAGCTAATTGGTTCTCCAAGCTAAAAACAAAAAACAAAAACAAACAAAAAAAAAAAAACGAGTAAACCGTGATTATTTAAACCTGTATTTTTGACAGACATTTTCTCAAAAAAGAATAAATGCTGTGACCTCAAAGAAAGCAGCTCACAGTATATGTTGCTAAAGACATAATTTGGTCTTTCAAATAAAACTTGCAATTCTGGAAGGCAGCTGCCACAGTGAATCTGGCAGCTGTTGGGCACTGGTTCTACTGCTTTAATTTAATTAGAAATCTGTGTGTCCAAACTCTGAAGGTCCTTGTCCCCAGTTGGTTTTTGATCAATCGGTAAAGATGCCAGTGGCCAATGGCTGGGCAAAGGGAGACGAGACAGGACCCTTAGATTTGCTCAGGCTAGGACGTGGGAGAGAGGAACAGAGAGAATCGTCATGATGTGGCGGAAGATGGATTAGATTTAGAGCTGCACAGAGAGCCAATCAGCCATGTGAGAATTTGGGTGGGTAGCCATTGGCCACTTCCCCAACTGGGCATGGGGTAGCAGGGGAAGGTTTAGGAGTGCCCAGCCTTTGAAGTAGCCAAGGCATTTTAAAATTAACTGGTACATGTGTGCAGACAACCCACCAGGAGCACAAAGCAGTAGAGCCCAAATTTACTGCTACAGGAAGCTTTATAATACTTCAAGACATTTAAGATTGGGTTCATAGTAATATTAAAACATGCAATTTTTGTTGTTGTTGCTTTGAGATAGCATCTCACTATGTATCTCTGACTGACCTGGAACTCACTATGTAGCCCAAGGTGGCCTTGAACTTACAGAGATCTGCCTGCCTCAGCCTCCCAAAGACTGGGATTAAAGGCTTGAGCCACTACATCTAGCTATATGCAATATTTTGTATTGTGTGAGATCTGTCAATGTTCTGAAAACCTACATAACTCATCAAATCGCTATTTTCTAGATGATCAATGCATTAAATCATATATATGTATATATAAAAATATTATATATTATATATATTAATATATATTAAATCATATATATATATATATACAAAACAATTTATTCAAAATATCTAGATACTCAACTTATTGTGAAAAGTTCATTGATATGGTTTTAGATTCCATAATGGGAACAGCCACTTAAGAAGACCACTTGTTTAGCACACAATTATCTGAAAAGATATTAAAGTACTCCTTTCCCCTAATAATGTAGCTATATAAAAGGTAGAAATTCTTTTCAAATACTTTACTAAAACAATATCATTCCAGAGACCAGATATAGAAGTATACAAATCAGCTGACTTCTTCCAATCCAAACAAGACTGAGAGTCTTGGATAGATGGCCAAAAGCGGTACAGCTACATCTTGTGGTAGCTCAGCTTTCAACTTTTTGAGGAACCTCCACACTGCTTTCCAGAATACAGCCCCCACACACACTCAGACTAAAAGCCTGCTGCCCAACTGGTAACTATACTCAGGCATGACGTAACTTTTAGGAGGTGGAGCCAAGTAGGAAGGAATTAGGTCATGTCGGCTTCCCCTCGGGGAGGACACTACCTCTCAGCCATTGGGAAGTGAGCAGCTCCTCCATTACCTACTCCCACCATAGCAATATGAAGCTGCCACAGAGCCACAGCAACAGACAGGACCAGCAACATGGGCTAAAACCTCAGAACATGAGGCAAATCAACAGTGCTTCTTTCTGCATTGTTTATCTTGGGTATCCCATCACAGCAATCAAGGGCTGACTAAAACTCTGACCTGCTCATCCTTTACTACCAAAAAATCCTCAATAATTTGAGAGTGCAGTTGGTGGGGTGGGAGAAAAGGGAAGACAGACAGACAGACAGAGTGTGACCACAGTACAGTGAATATACATGTATGAAATACCACAATGAAACCCACTATCTTTAATAAAAAGAAAATAAATTAGACCTTGACATTTAAAAAAGAAAAGAAAAAGAGATAGATTTGGGGTCTTGAAACCACAAAGTTTGAAAACCAACTCCCTATGGAATTCAGCAACAGAGCATATGCTTGGCAGGTACAAGGCTCTAGGTCCACTATCCAGCACCAAAAAAGTAAGTCAGATTAAGAAAATTCAAAATCCTGCTGTGTTCAAGCTAAGTGTCCCAAATTCAGCATGGCTAGTTCTCACATTAGTAACTTCAATCTGCTCCTGCCACTCTATCATATCTGTACTTTATGATAAAAAGTCATAGCCTGGTATTCAAAGTATCGTTAGTGTTTATGGATCCCTCAAAGCAATTACAAACTATTCAATTATTTTAAGATAAGCTAAGTGTGGTGGTGCACCTAGGAGACAGAGTTTGAGGCCCACCTGGTTTACATAAAGAGTTCCAGGGCATGCAGGGCTACATAATGAGACCCTGTCTCTGTCTACTGTGTGTGTGTGTGTGTGTGTGTGTCTATGTGAGTGTGTCTGTATAGATACAGATATATAAATAAAATTATATATAGATATAAAGACTACAGGCTTTCTATATTTCTCCAAAAAAGCATCCAAACTTCTTATCCCCAACTCTCTTCCACCCAGCCACACTTGGCACACTCATTTAAATATTCACACAAGTGTCTTCTGTATTCTCAGTGTCTAGCACAGGAACCAAACAGAGCGGGCCTTTACTGAGCCTCTAAAGTGTGTCTCTTACAGGGTAGTGCCAAAAAGCAAACACATTGCTCTGGATCACTGCTTGTAATTTATGAAACATGATCCATTGACAATGTTATCCTCAGATGAAAATGTTCACAATTACGGCTGGGGATGTAGCCCAACTGGTTCAGTATTTGCCTAGCATGCACAAAGCCCTAGGTTCAATCTCCCATACTGAATAAACTGAGGATGGTGGTGCACACCTGTAATCTCTGCATTTTGGAGGCACAGACAAATGGGAAATATCCCTACTACTCACACTAGGCACACCAACAAGCACTGATACGGAATTTGCTTGTCCTGAATCAGGACTGAGAATCTTTTTGTTACTATGGCGTGTGGTCAGAAAAGCGTTCAAGCCACTGCTCCAGATCAAATTTCAATGCTCTTTTCTCTGGTAAGCTCCAAATGCTTTTTGTTAACAGACACAGCATGGAAGAGAATACTGCCACCTATTGCCCTAGGAACACAGCTCTTCAGTCAGGCAAAATAGTTTCTACAGTTTTACCACTGTAGCCCTGAAGTTTCCATGCATTAGCCAGAAGCTGGATACCAGTAACTACACACATAACTTTGCTTCTATTCTACTATTTTTTTTTTTACCCCAAATCAATGACTGCTAGCTGGGCATGTGGCTCAGTGAGCAAATGGTTAGCACGTGTGAGGCCCTAGGTTCATCCCCAAGACCATGTATATACGAGAATGTCTTGAAGTATAGCACATACACTCCAGAATGCTAGAGCACCTCCAGTCCAAGCATTATTACATCATCATTTCACACTTATCCACCTGGCCCTGAAGAAGCTGGAGTTTCCAACCTGTGACAGGAATGTAGAAATGTTCTCCCAAGCAGTTAAGATAAGCAGCAGCCCGTGTAACATTGTCTCACGTTGACTGAGGGCCACGGATAAGGAAAACATACCTGGAAACATGTGCTGCGCAGACACCATGGTGAGCAGCTTCTCCTGCTCCTCCATGAGCCTCTGCAGTTGTTCCAGCTGCTGCCTCTTCAGCTCTTCCTGCTTCTTTTGCTGTACTTCTTTCAGCTTTTTAAATGTAAAATCAAAGTAGTGTTATGCTTCCTGACATCCCTTACCATTGATCTTAATTTCTCCATTCTCCCTTCCCAGATTGTCCCTGACAAATAATTTCAGAGAAAGACTCCCCTAAAAGTAAATCTTTGCCACAAGAACAAATTTGCTTTACAAATGTTTCTACCAGCTTCCCAGTTAAAGCTACCCATTTGGGGTGTTTACCCATTGTGGTAAACATTTGCCAAAAGAACACTAAAATCTAATTTCTTCTAAAGTAAATCATATCAGTATCTCAAGTAAGAAATGAGGGTCGGGGGGAACAACCCCTTTGAGTTTTGTAAGAGGGTGGGTATACCAGGAAATCAACTATTTTCTGATATTTGATCAACCATTTCTAACTTCATTCTTATCAAATGAGGTGGCAATTGAAAAACATGAATTTATCTTAACTGCTTCATATTTTATTTATATATGTAAACCAAATACATCTTAATATTTCACATTAGACAAAAAAAATCGGAATTCTGAGGATTCTGAGTTAATGGGTAACAAGATGATTGGTTCTACAATGCCTATAACAATACAAATAAATATCTATAAGGCCAAACCCTACCTGTTCCAGTTTTTTAAAAAGTGGGTTTTTATTAGCCACTTCTTTGAATTCACTCGCAAGATCAGTCATAAAGTCACTTTTGTTATCCCCCTGGCATCCCAGGGCATCCTGGCATGATGCTATTGGCTCCTTTCTAACTGAAGGAAAGACTGGATGAGCTTCGGGATCTTCTGACCACGGTTTATAAGGTCCTCCAGCCTCCATCTTCTGTTCTTCATGAAATGAATCCTCTTCACTACTAATACTGAAGCTACTTGAAAAATGTGTGGCCTTAACAGGGAAGCTGGTAGAAACATTTGTAGCTGCTTGCTTTTCATCTGCTTCCAAAATAGGAAATCCTCGATTTAGTATGACCCCAGCCCGAGAAGGACTGGTCATCCACTGGGTTAGGAAGTTCTGCCCACTGTTTAATTCTGAAGAGGTGGGCATCAGGAACATCTTAATCTAACGACCCAATTTAAACACTGGGAAATCCAGAACACCTATTGACTTCCAACACCTGTAAAAGAGAAGGCCGACAATAAGTGTTCATTAAAACATATGCTTTACCCCAAAGTAGCCCAAACCTCAAACCAATACTAAAACTAATATTAAATACACAAGAGACTTAAACAGGGAACAACAAGTTAGTTCAGTGGGTAAAAGTGCTTGCCAACAAACCAGATAACATGAGTTCAATCCCCAGATCCCATATGGTAGAAAAAGAGAACAACTCCTACAAGTTATCCTCTGAACTCAGAATTCATGCACAGCATACATGCAAACATGTGTAAATACACACACATACACACACACACACACATTTAAAAAGACTTTAATGAAAAAAGCAATTAAGCAATAAACTGCTTTGTTGGCTTGAGTTTTGCCTTCAAAAATCTAAGGTGAGTAGATCACAGACCTCTGGACACTACTGATATAATCGTTCAATCACTAAGATATGCAAGTGCTAGATCACTCTGGAAAGCACAATCAATTTCAGGTACTACATGCTTCTTTGCCCCACTGGGGATGAACAAAAGAGTCATCACCCTAACAGCACACACCCAGCTCCACTTGCCTGCTGTAACATTCCTCCCAACCTGCACAACTCCTCAGCCACTGACAGTCCTTGTCTATATTCCAGATTGCCCTGGCCTCAACAGTTAGCACTAATCTCAGTATTAGTGATATTTTGCTATCCTGATCACTCACACTCTACCAAACTGTGGAGATCCTGGAAGAGCCTGTGTATCCTCCACTGCCTAGCCCCATGCAAAGAGAAGGAAGGTGATAAATTTATTTGCTAAAATTGTTTAAAAAATAAGCCAGAAATTTGCATTTAAAATAAATTCAGTACTCCAAAGTATCATTTGTGTTCACTCAATGTTCAACAATACAAATTACACTGGCTTTTATAGGAGCATCCTGTGTGATTCATCAGACTTTAGTGTTGAACTGCACTACTGTGTAAGTAAAAAAAAAAAAAAAAACCACAGGGAAAGTGAGCTCCATCCTTTAATATGTTTGATTTTCCTCTACTAACATTTCTAATTTCGTCTTCTATTGTTTCAGGTTCTGGGACATGTGGCTGTTAACAAGTATCTTAGGGTTTCTATTGCTGTGAAAAACGCCATGACAAAAAGCAACTTGAGGAGGAAAGCATTTATTTCACCTTAAAAATTTTAAGTCCATCACTTAGAGAAGCCAGGGCAGGACCCCAAAGGCAGGAGCTGATGTAGAGGTCATGAAGGAGTGTTGCTTACTGGCCTGCTCCTCATGGCTTGCTCAGACTGCTTTCTTATAACACCCAGGACACTAATTGTACACTAAATAGTAACAACTGGAAGAAAATAAAAGTTAAACAGAGGAAAGAAGCCATAAGCTTAGGCAGGGTAGAAATAGAGGCCTCATTTAGAGAGGAGTTGGTGGAGTTTTAAAAAATTATAGAGCTTATGAGATCAGAGGAAGACAAACCATTGCCTAGACTCTCTAGTCTTCACCAATAACTAGTTCCTACAATCACTATCCACTGTAAATGCTTCAGACTCATCTCTTTCTGCAAGGAAACCTATGTCCAACAAAAGGCCCTTGGCTCCCAGCCACCCCTCGCCTCATCCACGAAACCCTCTTTTCTCTCACCTGCAACTACACTCTAATGACTGATTCTCTCCACTCCCAAGTGTCTTCAAAACCAACACGTCCACCAGCAAAATGTGCTAGGCACCCTTCCCCCTTTGTCTGTACATTTCTTCACCTTCCTCAGAACATGTGTTCCAATGAAGCCCACATTCTTATACCAATAGGCTTGGAAGCAGAATATGCATTCTTATATTCTTAGTCCTTTCTTCTGGACTCTCCTTCAACACACGCATACAAATACAGACATGTGAGCACAAGTACAAGTGCACACACACACACACACACATTGTGGGGAGGGAGATATCAAGCTTTGAATCTCATACAGTAAAAATTCTATGACCCAGTGCTCTCCTTTACCGTCTTTCTCTCACTTCCTGATACTGTGAGAACAGGACTGCCATTCAGTGAAATGAGAAAACTAGGGAAAACACATCTGGGGAGTAAGGAGGGTAAGGAGTAACTGCAGGGCCTCACGTGTTAAATAAACACTCTTCCCACAGAGCTGCATCTAGAGGATCTAGACCCACAGTGGAAGGATGCTCACGATGCGTTTAGGTGTGATTGCAAACTTCAGTTTTATCAAATCTATGGACACAAGAGTGTGGGCCTCATAGGAAAAGTGTTCTCAGGAAATTGAAGAAATGTACAAAGGAGGGAGGAGACACAGGACATTGGTAGGGGACAGTGGATGTGTTGGCTTTGTAGATGCTCCGGAGGTGGAGAGAGCTAGGTATTGAGTATAAGGCAGCTGAGAGAGTAAGAGGGGAGAGTGGAAGAGGTGAAGAAGAGCAGCCCGGAGCTTAGGGCTTCTTGTGGACAGAAGTTGAATCACACACACCACACACTCACACAGGCGTGTGTGCACACACACAGAAACACAAAGGTAAACGAATGTATCTAGGCTTTCAAGTGGCACATTTAAAAATACAAAAGATATAAATAGAAAAATAGATATAAAAAAGATACATCAAAATATGTTCATTCTCGTGCCACTGAAAAAAACAAAAATTATGACAGTAGCAATATACCTTTTTTTTTTTTTTGCCCCAATTCACTGGGTTGGCAAAGACTAAAGACAGCTAATATTCAATATGAAAAAAAACAGAAATGCATTTATTAAGTTGTCCTTAGATATATAACATATTTTGGAGATAAAGGAGTTAACTATCCAAACCGTAAAATGCACAAAAGCCTTGATCTAGCAATTTTGCCTCTAAGCCTTGTGTACTACGATTATACAGGGACAAGCTGACACTTGCAATGAAGGGAAAGTAAGCCAGGCACTGTGACCCACACCTGTTAAGCCAGCACTGAAGAGACCAAGGCAGAGGGAGTTCCAGGCCAGCCTGAGATACAGTGTAAGCCCCCGCCTCAAGATGTGGCTTTCTGATGTGTACACCCTTTCTGATGTGAGGTCCTAGATTCAGTACCGTATATTAAACTAACCAAGCAAGCCAAGTACAATAGCCCACACCTATAACTTCAGCACTTTAGAAGCTGAGGCAAGCAGATTATCATGAGTTCCAGACCAACCTGGCTTACACTATGAATTCCAGGCTACCTGCACTACAGAGTAAGACCCTGTCTTGAAAAAAAAAACCCACAAGAGGCTAGAAAGAGGGCTCAGTGGTTAAGAGTTGTTCCTGCTCTTCCGAAGAACCCAAGTTGAGTTCTTGGCACCCACACCTGACAGTTCACAACCACCTGTAACTGCAGCTGCAGGGAGTCTGATGCCACCTCTGACCTCAGCCAGCACTCGCACCCATGTGGCAAACATTCATTACATTTACACACATACACATAAATAATAACAACCTTAAAGAAATGGGCCAAGGCACACCATTAATCACAAAGTACAGAGCAAGAGCAAATGTACTGTAAGAAATATAGACAGGGCTGGAGAGATGGCTCAGTGGTTAAGAGCATTTACTGCTCTTGCAGAGGTTCTGAGTTAAGTCTCACAACCAACACAGCACCTCAAAACCATCCAAAACTCCAGCTGCCAGGGATTCAACACCCTCCCCTGCCCTCTGAGGGCACTGGGCACACAAGTGGTACACATGCATAAAGTTAACTATCGAGGTGGAGAAAAATGGAATTATAAAAGCAAGAATGGCAGAGACCCAGTGTGGGGGTTAGTTCTTGTCACTTAGGATAACAGACCTCACCTGAGGAATTGCCTCCATCAGACTGGCCATCAGGTTGTTTCCATTAGGCATGTTGCTGGAGGCATTTTCTTGATTAATGACTAGTATGGGAGGGCCCAGCCACTGTGGGTGATGCCTCTCCCAAGCAGGTGGTTCTGGGTTATATAAGAAAGCAAGCCATGAAGCAAGCTAATAAGCATTACTCTTCTGTGGTCTCTGCATCAGTTCCTGACTCACTCCTGCCCTGGCTTCTCTGGATGATAGACCATAACATGTAAGCTGAAATAAACTCTTTCCAAGTTGCTTTTGGTCAGTATTTTACTGAGAGCCAAACTAGAACACCCAGAAAGATAGGGGCTGGTTCTTACTGGGAAAGGGCCTGCAGGAAGTATATACAGTGTATTATATACTTAAGAGTAGCATACATTAACTAGCTATCTGTATCCAGTAACTGTTAATTCCTGAATAATAATTTCCTTTAAATCTCTTGTAAGAAAGATAATCCTAACTGTTTTTACATTAGGAACCTACCTATAAAGGCAATGTAAGGATTTTTCAGTTAACCTTGGTTAAATTTCAACATCCTTAGTAAGAAATTGTTTTAAATCAAACTTAGGGGCTCACAAGTGTAACCCCAGCAGTGAGGAAGGAAGCTGAGCATCATGGGCATGAGGCCAGTCTGGATACACTGCAAGCTCCACAGGACAGTGTGAGTGTAAAGTGAGAAACTGTCTTAAAAAACAAAACAAAAACAAAAAATCCAGAGCTGAAGAGACGTGCTTACTGCACAAGTCTGACAATCTGAGCTGGTCCCGGAACCCACATAAAGGTGAAAGGAGAAATCGACTCCTGTGTATAACATTGTCCCCTGCCCTCCATACATGCATGACATGCATGAAACCAACACATATCATATACACAACAATCATAAATATTTTTAAAAGGTAATCTTTAAACTAAATAAGAAATCTTAATTTAGAAAATAAACAAGTTGCAAAGTCACTCTGTAATGTGAAAATCGTCAACAATTCCCTATTAGACTGACCAAAGTGTAATGGTTTATAAAGGCAGCATCTTAACATTGTCTTTACACACACACACACCTTTTTTTAAAGCACTAAAACTTCTGTACCTTTGCTACAGTTCCATTACTATGATCCTAAAACTATACTTACTGCCAATTTTAAGTATAGGAATGTTGGCATTGGTGATGCACACCTGTATGTAACACAGCGTTCGAGGTGGGCGGCCAGCTTGGGCTACATAGCAAACCCTTGTCTCAAGAACGCCAAAAATGTTCCCCTAAATCTATTTTTTATTACTTATACAAAGCCCTAGGTAAACTACAAATAATAGACTGTCTATGACAGTTTGTTATGTAAACTCTGACATTAAAATCTGATGTACAACACCACCTGCTTATCAAGCTGTAGGCATTACCGTAAATTAATTGTACATCGATAACGCTGCCTTTAAAAAAAAAATCGACTAATTGAGAGCTTTGACATCTTTAAAGCTATCTATACAAAATATAGATTATCGGCACTGGAGGAAGAGGAAGATACGAGGAGACAATTCAGACCCTGAAAACTTTCAGCTGACAGGTCCGCCTCCCCTGAAACACAACTCTTCTTGAAAGCAACAAAGCTTTTGGAGAAGCCGGACAAGGCAAGGCGAGATGGACCCTGAAGGACTGCAAGCGGCACCACTGCACCTGGCCCGAGCGTGTCGCTCGGAACAGAAACACACACCCCGGCCCATCCCCTTGAGGACCGATCTCCCCCGGGTCCTCGGAAGAACAAAGCGGGCTTAAGCCCCGGAACCACCGCCGCCCGCGGGCTCCCAGTCCTCCGCGCCATGCCAGCCCCAAAGCCCAAGCTTAGGAACCGGGCAGCGGAAGGGCTTCTCCGCTCCTTTCGCCCACCAGTTACCGTTCCTCGAAGACACAGCGGTTCAGACCTCTCTGACCAGTGATACAGTCACCATTAAGCAGGCCCGGCATTTACGAATGAGCCGCCACAACCACCTCGACAGCCAAAGCCCCGCCTCCTGGACTGGCCCCGCCCAGCCATGCTCCAATGACTCCTGGGAAGTGTAGTTCCTACAGCCCCTGTGAGCTTGCGCGAAGGCGTCTAGGGCACATGCAAACTACAACTCCCAGCAACACCGCCATAAACGTTGCTAAGGGATGTGCTTTGCGCGCTCTTTCGCGGCGGGCACCGATCAACAGCTGTTGTTCTTAAGTCAACCTTTTGAGACCTGACCCCTGCGGTAACAGAGAGCGTTCACTGCTGTGCCAGAAACACCGAGACTGAAACCACATCTAAAAGACGACAGATTTGGGAGAGTTTCGTTGCCTTCGCTTTTCTCTTTGGATGGGTTTGATTTAATAAATACTTGTTTAAAACAAAAAAGTGACATTGTTTGGTAGGAAGAATAAGTGAAGATAACCGCGGAAAAATTTACTCCGGAAATAATCATCTATTATGTGGCTAGTCGGTGGCTTCACAAAGTGTGTTCATTCAGTGTTTAAATTTTATATGGAATACTGAAAGTGCAAATGTTAAAATTATATGTGGAATGCTGAGCACAGATTTCATTTGTATTCCCACCAGAGGGCTTCCAAAATACAGACATGACCCTTTAATCTAGGGATGCTACAACAATCATGTTACCACGGTTTTTAGACCAGGTTTAAACAACATTGTAAACTAAATATATTTTTTAAATATCTAATTTTACTATTTTATTTTACTTTACGTGCATGCATGTTTTGCCTGCATGTTAATATGTGCACCCCAACATGTGTGTCTGGTGCCTGTGGAGGTCAGAGGGGCCATCAGATCCCATGAGCCCATGGAACTGGAGCTACAGATGTTTGTGAGCTACCATGTAGGAACTGGAAACTGAACCCAATCCTGAGAGAAAAAAAACAGCAAATGCTCATAACCACTGAGTCATCCTACCTTTCCTCTCCAGTTGATCAAATGTTTGCCTAATATGTTATATCCTCAGCACTGTATAACCCAAAATTGGTGGCCAGTCTCTCAAGTGAGGAAGGTGAATCAGAAATTCAAGGTCATCCTCCAGTGAGTTAGAGGCCAGTATGTAAAATGAGATTCTATATAAAAAGGACATCAAAAGGAATTGCCCTTTATACTAATTAGCTCAAATAAATCACTATTATTAAAGATAATTAAAATTTGTACAGACACCTCAAACCTGGAGACTTGGGAAAAGGTTTTGAGAGTTTTGTTTTGTTAGGTTACATTATAGATGAAAAAGCCAAAGTCCAAAACTTCCAAGATCACACACCTAAGATGTTGAAAAGAGAATGGAGCTCAGTGGGTAGCAAAGCCCTTGTCTGGTGTACCAGAGGCCCTGAGTTCCATCCACTGCCCTACAACCGATCAGACAATAGTTAATCATTTAAGATGCTGGATGAAAGTTCAAACAGTCTTCTTTTGGCCTGAAAGCAGCCCAAAAATCATTTTCTTAAAATGTATGTCTTTGACAATAATCACAAATACCCTCTACTATTTCTGCCTACATTTTATTCTGTATAGTGGGTTATGCCACATTGCTTGTTGTCTGAATAAATTAATGAATTTTATCACACTCATCCTTCCCACCTACCTACCTATCTCTATCTCCTGATCCTCTTGCCTTCACTTCCCAAGGTATGTACCACAAAGCATGTCTTCACATTCAAATTTAAAATAGCTATTAAGATTTTAATATGTAAATTATTGCCTGGCGATTACATTTAAAAAATAGTAGGGTACGATGCGTACACCTGTCATCCCACCACTTGGGCGAAGGAGGCATAGCAAAGCCCTATAATGAACCAGGCACGGTGGTCCACGACCTTAATCCCAGCACTCCAAAGGCACAAAGGCAGGAGGATCTCTATGAGTTTGAGGCCAGTCTGGTTTACAGAGTGAGTTTCAGGACACCCAGAGCTGTTATACAGAGAAACTCTATCCTGAAAAAAAAAAAAAGAATAAAAAATAAAATAAATAACACACTATTCAACTATTGATTGTGTAACCCCCTCCTGTGGATAAGCTGTGCCAAAACCATGAGTAACATCATCCCACAGGCTAAAGACCTGAATCGAATTAAAGAGAACGCAGATAATACTCATTACTTCCTGACTGTGGACAAGATGTGATCAGACACCTCCTGCTCCCGTCAGACCTTCCCTGCCATGAAGGACTGTACACTCTAGAACTGTAAGCCAGCACACCCTTTCCTTCCAAAAGCTGCTTTTATCAGAGCAACAAGACAAAAAACTCGTACAGTAAGAATCTTTCCTTTTCTGCTTTGTTTTTAAGAACTCACTAAAGATCTGATGAAAACCTTCAACTTCTGATCCTCCTGTCTCGACCTCCAGATTGCAGGAATTACAGACATATACCACCAACCGTTTTTAATACAGTGCTAGGGACTGAACCCAGGGCTTCACACAGGCACTGTAACCTGCTGAACCATATCCCCAGTCCAGTAAAGAACTTTCTAGGGATGGGGAGTTGGCTCAGTCCCTAGAGTGCTTGCCTGGTAAGCATAAAGACCAGAGTGTAACACAGCACCAACATTTTGAAAAGAAAAAAAGCTGGAAGCTGGCTAGGTGGCTCAGTGGGTAAAGCATCTGCCCTACAAGCCTGATGACATGAGTACTGTTCCCAGAGTCATGTCAAAGTAGAAGAGAGGTCATAAGCACACATATGTGTATGCATGCAAACATAGTTAATGAGCTCCAGATCAGTTGGCACCTGAGGACAGCACCCAAAAAATCATGTCGTCAAAATTCAGCTCTACCTTTTACATTCAATTCTCCAGTCTAGACCTTATATTATCATTTCATTCATCGTATTCTGAGGAATCAGAATATTTCTAAATCAGTCCCTATTCAGTACATTTCTGATTGTAGCACCCAGGGCACACACATGTGAAACTAATAACCAACTGAGCTGTATAGCCCTAGTCCCATCGTTTGAGCGTCACCAATTAGTGACGGATGCTATTGTGCTTCAAACTCAGAAGTTCTCATTTCCTTCCACTGTTGATGCTGAAAATAGGACCCAGGGGCCCACAAATGTTACCCAAACGCTCTACCAATGACCTAGCTCTTCAGCCCTAAATTTTCTGTGATAAGAAATTTGTTTCTTACCTGCCCTGGGATTCCAGCACGCTACTTAGCCCCAATCTATAATCATTTCTCTGTCAAAAGTCACCATCCATCCATCCATCCATCACGTCTTCCAGATTCAAACTTTGGATTTACCCCTACTGGCAATTTACAGTTTGAAACAGAAACTGAAAGTCCTGAAAGCTAGGCTGATCTTGGAAGCTGAGGCCGGGCCTTCTTGCGAAGTGATAGGGGCAGTGGCAGGGAACCCCGCTAAGGGGCGCTGGCAACTGCGTGTAGGTCCGGGGTTCAGGAGACGCAGCCACGGTCCCGCCCCGCCGCGCCCCACCTCTCCCGGCTGCGCCCGGAGCGGAAGCACCGCGGCTGGAAAGCTAGCTGCCGGGCAGCGACGAGGGGATCGTCCGACAGCAGGAAGGGCCAGACGGGATCTCCAAGCAGGTGCGTGGGTGCCCCGGGAAGCCGTCTGACAGCCCGAGCGTCCAGGTAGTCCCGGGTGGCTGTCACCTTCGCCGAGGCCTTGCACAGGGGCCGTGCGGCCCTAGGACGGGTGCGCCGGGGAGGTCAACCTTGTCAGATCCACTGCTGTTCTGGGAAAATAACTGCAGCAGAACTTTCTGAAACATTACTTTCAGCAACATTACTTTCTGAAAGTTGAATTTCCAAGGAAACTTATGGTAGAAGAAATTAACTCATTGAGGTCTGGAGTTGAAATTTAGCCAAACCTGACTGACTGTAAGGCTTAGCTCCAGGTCCTATTATGACAAAAAATTAAAAGAGGCTGTAAGTTAATTTGCAATTTTAGCCAAGACAGATTAAGAAATTAAGGAATTTCTTAATCTGTCTAGGCCTTACCTATGGCAGTTACAATAATTTTAATATTTTAATGAAAAAGAGAATAGGCCAGGAACCAAGTCCTTGTGTTGGATTTATGCCTCTGCCCTACTAAAAGGTACTTCCGGTACTATGGCTAGTCTTGGCTGTTAAATTGACACACCTGGGAGAAGTGAACCTCAACTGAGAAATCACCTCCATCAAATTGACCTCTGGGGTGTGTTTGCAGAGCATTTTCTTGATTGCTAACTGAAGGAAGAGAGCTTAGCCCACTGTAGGTGCCGCTTCTGGGCAGGTGGCAAGCAGCATTCTTCCTTGACCATTAATTAATTTATTCATTTTACATCCCAATCATAGCCTTTAGTAAGTCAATTTTTTAAATTGTGCTACTGTTATGAATCATAATGTAAAAATATCTGTGTTTTCCCATGGTCTTAGGAGACCCCGTCAAAGGGGTCGAGACCCACAGATTGAGAACTAGTGGTTTCCAAGTTCCTGTCTAGAGTTCATGCCCAAACTTTCATGTTTGACTGTAAGCTGTGAGGTGAAATAAACCCTTTCCTCCTCAAGTTGCTTCTGGTAATGATCTTTATGACAACAATAGAAACCTAATTAAAATAAGGCTCTTGCAGGAGCCTCTTTGTTCCCAGCAAGGTGTTTCTTTCAGGAATCCTATGTCCTAAGGCCCCTTACAGAAGATATAGATCTGTAAAATAGTTCCTGCCACGATGCAGAATGATTCATTAGGGAATGGAGTGAGTAGACCTCAGCCTTCTGTGGATTCTGGACTGCTAAATGACAGTACATAACTGGCAGCAACCCAAGTGTGCTTTTTCAAGAGAGAAAGTCACTCTTGAGTATGACTGTGTTGCAGAATTTTTCATCACACTTGACTCCATCTTTATTCAGGAAGTACTTATTAGGTAAACAGGTTTAGCACCCTGTGCCGTGAAGATCCATCTGTTTTCCAGGGGGTTAAGCATTCCATTACAGAGGTATGTTACTGATGCCATTTAGTCTGGCCATGCTAATAGTATCAGAAGGTCTTTCTATAATCATGGGCTTTGCTTTATGTATGTTTTAAAGTGATCTGGATTCTAGCTAGGCATGTAAATAAAGCATAGCTCCTAAGTAGAATTTGCCATCACATATAAATGATGACGACAGTGGAGAACAGCTGTGTAATCAATGCTTGGGACCTGTCTCAGGGAAGACAGTTCTTGATGGGCAACTCTAGGACATCCTAAAAGGAAGAAACGTGGGTGGGGAAGACTACCAATACCATTTACTAGAGAGGTAGCCTTTTCTCCACTGTGTAGTTCCTTAAGCTTTTGTCAGGAATTAGGTCTCTGTAGCTGTGTGGGCTTATTTCTACATCTTCTCCTGTTGCACCCACCTATATGTCTGTTTCTATGTCAGCACCACCTATATGTCTGTTT